>NW_027526392.1:0-126453 GCF_048455015.1 Haemaphysalis longicornis
CTCCGTGCACACGACCACTTTTCTTGTTGCTGAGGGCCGTTCCGTGTGGTGTGTAGCGGTAGCCTCACGCCATCTTGCGGCTTCTTGTTACAGCAGCGCCGACCTACGAAGTGGCGCAGGGAAAAAAATTAAAGCTGAGTCCTGTTTAGTCACATGTGAAAACTCACCATTCGAATGGCGCTGGCGAAAGAGTGACACCGCCTATCCAAGAAACCGCTAGACTATACATATTTAGTGCATGCCGAACTTCTCACCACTAAAATCACTATAATTTACTCTCATATATTTGGAATACTCAAAAGTTTGTGGTCTCCTAATCACTTCTCGTCATAATCCTCAAAATCTAGATGAACGTCGTTCAGTGCTCCTCCGAGCTTTCCGCTGCGAGTTTTCGCGTTTTGCTGCGGCGTAGGTGTGGTGTGCTGGCGTGAATGGCCCCATTTCGTTCTTGCCGATGTTGCGGCCGCTAACACTACAATCGCTTTACTTCACTTCGGTACGGTTCGTGCTGCCGCACCACACGCATTGCCGAGCAGTGCGCAATCTTTTGTACACGCAGTAGATACGCGATAAAATTTCAAAATTTTGGTTGACCCGCTATGGTTTCAGTGTATTTTAAAGCCGCTTAATTCAAACAGCTCCATTGCGTAAATTCGGTTAATTCGTACATTTTGCTGTCCTTACCGGAAAATATCTGCTGCTTTGATGCGTCTAACTGCACAATTGCATCTTTATTTCACTGACAATCACAGATATAGCTGATTTACTTGCATACAAGTAATCGGGGTGCCGCAAGGTGTGCCACAAGCATACCTCGGCAAAGTTGGCGCGGCTCACTCAAACTCACTCACAATTTTTTTTTTCGAATCACCACTCACTCAAACTCAGACTCAATGCTGAGCAGCACATCTGCGCTCACTCAAACTCAAAGTCACATTGAGCTCAAAACTCAGAACTCACTCGGACTCAAAACTCAAAATGTACTCAGAACTCAAAATGTACTCAAACTCAAAATGTAATCAAAACTCAAAATGTACTCAAACTCAAAATGCACTCAAACTCAATTTGGACTCAAAACTCAAAATGTACTCAAAACTCAAAATGTACTCAAACTCAAAGTGTACTCAAACTCAAAATGGACTCAAAACTCAAAATGTACTCAAACTCAAAATGAACTCAAAACTCAAAATGGACTCAAAACTCAAAATGTACTCAAACTCAAAGTGAACTCAAACTCAAAATGGACTCAAAACTCAAAATGTACTCAAACTCAAAATGAACTCAAAACTCAAAATGGACTCAACTCAAAATGTACTCAAACTCAAATTGAACTCAATACTCAAAATGTACTTAAACCTCAAAATGTACTCAAAACTCAAAATGTACTCAAAACTCAAAATGGAATCAAAACTCAAAATGTACTCAGAACTCAAAATGGGCTGAGAACTCAAAATGAATTCAGAACTCACATGGCCTCACAGAGATTGAGACAGTCAGAGAGTGAGAGTGAGAGTTTGAGAGTGTGAGATTGAGAGTGTGAGAGTGAGAGTGAGAGTGTGAGTATGAGTGTGAGTGAGAGTGTGAGTGAGAGTGTGAGTGTGAGTGTGACTGAGTGAGAGTGAAAGTGTGAGTGTGAGTGAGTATGAGTGAGAGTGAGAGTGAGAGTGTGAGTGTGAGTGAGAGTGAGAGTGAGAGTGAGAGTGGGAGTGGGAGTGGGAGTGGGAGTGTGTGAGTGAACCTTTTGCTGTATACCTTTTGCGATATCCTCATAATTATAACCAGAAAGCATTTTCATATTTGTCCCACGTGACCCCCTCGACGAGACCTTTAATTTGATACCCCACACACTCTAGCAGGGTCATATGGAATTCATACCAGTCAAACTAACCATGACTCATGACTGTAACCAGGACGCATTATTTAGGTGTCCGACATGATTCCCGTAACTGGAACCTTCAATTTGACGCCCCACATGCTTCAGCGGCCTCACCTTGAATTTAACCCCATCTATGACTCATAATGACCATCTCATGATTCGAACTACGAAGCCTTTTTTTTATTTGTACCACGTGATTCCCCTCTTCAAGACCGTAAATTTGATACCCTACACTCCCTAGCGGGGTCACTTCGAATTTTACCCCAATATAAGACTCGCCATGACAATCTAATGGTTATAACCAGGAAGCATTTTTGTATTTCTCCCACGTGATTCGGCTCATCAAGACCATTGATTTGATACCCATCACATCCTAGCGGAATCAATTTGAACGTTAAACCAATCAATGACTAACCATGACTATCTCATGATATAGCCCTACCACATTTTTGTCCCACGTGATTTTCCTTATCGGAACCTTCAATTTGATACCCCGAACACCCAGTGGCATCATTGGGAATTTTAACCTAATTTATGACCCATTTTGACTATGTCATGGTAATAATCAGGAAGCACGTGATTACCCTCATCGAGACCTTTAATTTGATACGCCCTAGCGTCATGAACCTGAATTTTAACCGAATCTTTGATTTACCATGACTACGTCATGATATATATCTCATGTTCGTCCCGAATGATTCCCCACATCGAGACCTTGAATTTGATTCCCCACATGCCCTCGCAGCGTCATTTTGAATTTTAACCCAATCTATGACTCATTATGACTGCCTGATGACTACAATCAGGAAGCATTTTTTTTATTTACCCCGCTTGATTCCGTTAATCCGGACCTTTCATTTGATACCTTACACGCCTTAGCCCCATCAGTTTCACTTTTCACCCAATCTAATGAGGTCATTATTCTGTCTTAAGGGGCGCTGCCCAGTCAATTCAGCTAATTCATTTGAAACAGTAGAAAGGACAGCCCCCGCCCCTATTTCCCCCCGGCTCTCACCTCTTCCTTTGTGAGCCCTAGTATATCAAGCCGTTAACAGTAGCAGGCGAACAACCAGCACGCCAACGCCGCCGTGTGCTTTCCCACCACCCTTTCCCACGCTCTTAGTGGATCCGTCAGGAGGAAAAGTTAAGACAACCCTTTTTTATGACCTCACCAGTCAATTATCGCTCACGCGCCCAGCCGCGAAAATTAGGTATACAGCAAGTGCTTATGGCCATAAAAATTCAACAAGAAACTAAAAAAAATCAGACACCACCTCCCTCCCAACCGATCATGCAGATCGCGATTGGTGCCATACCCGCAGGTAACTTGAATTCCGAGCCCACAGTGACGCATGAAACTTAACAGCCAACCATAGCTGCCTGCTAGACTACTCATATGTACTCAAACTTAAAACTCCTATTTACTCAGAACTCAAAATGTACTCAAAACTCAATATGTAATCAAACTCAAAATGTGCTCAAACTCAAAATTTACTCAGAACTCAAAATGGACTCAAACTCAAAATGCACTCAGAACTCAAAATAGACTCGAACTCAAAATGGACTCAAACTCAAAATGTACTCAGAACTCAAAATGAGCTCAAACTCAAATTTTACTCAGAACTAAAATGAACTCAAACTCAAAATGGACTCAAACTCAAAATGTACTCAGAACTTAAAATGGACTCAAACTCAAAGTGTACTCAGAACTCAAAATGGACTCAAACTCAAAATGTACTCAGAACTCAAAATGGACTCAAACTCAAATTGTACTCAGGACTCAAAATGGACTCAAACTCAAAATGTACTCAGAACTCAAAATGGACTCAAACTCAAAACGTACTCAGAACTTAAAATGGACTCAAACTCAAAATGTACTCAGAACTCAAAATGGACTCAAACTCAAAATGTACTCAGAACTCAAAATGTACTCAGAACTCAAAATGGACTCAAACTCATTCGGACTCAAACTCAGTCGTGATCACTCGGCTCAAACTCACTCAAGCTCAAACTCACCATGCCACACTAGCCTCGCGCTCACTCAAACTCAAACTCACGCGTGAGTTTGAGTCCAAATGAGTCTGAGTGAGTGGACTCATGAGTGAGTTTGCCGACCTCTGGCCACAAGGATCTATTTTCGGTCCAATTTTATTTCTACTCTGTTAATGATATAACCGCTATTGTTGGTACCAAAGACATTGTTCTGTAAGCGGATGTACAACGGTGTTCTTTTCAAAGTACTGCTAACCTGTGGCTTTAAAACTTGTCAAATTGGCTCCATGGAAACCAGCTTAAACTGAATTCCAATAAAACAAAATATATACCGTTTTTTTTCATTAACAAACCATTTGATATTAACGACGATGTGGCCTTTCAAATACAGGTACTCGACCGAGTTCCAGAACATTAATTCCTGGGTGTGTAATCTCACGAAAACCTTAAATGGACATCGCATTTACATAATGTACGGCAGAGGATCGCATATTCTATATGTCTATTGAACAAGCTTCGTACGCTGCTACCTGAACATCTATGACGCCAACTTTATTTCAATACGGTTCAGTCACGCATTGAATACTGTCTATTAGTATGGGGCAACTCGTCGAAATACAATATTGACAATCTTCACATCATGCAGATAAAATGAATCCGTTTGATCTCAAACCTGGCTAGGTATGAACATACGTCTTCTTATTTCGGACAGCTTAGGATCCCTCCAATTCATAACCTGTATAAATTGCGACTGTCCGAAATTGCCTTCTCACGGATGAAAAGCGACCGTGGTTTATTTTTCTCAATGTATGTAGATACTGTACGGGATTATAGTTTAAGACACAATAGTTTTAAAACACCGAAAACGAAAACTAAATATGGCGAACAAATGTTAGCTTGGTAGATTCCAAATATTCTCAACCAGCAGCCGAATGCAATCGATGTTATAGATAAATTCCCATCCATGCATGTACTTAGAAAACAATGAAATATTATGTTTCTGCAGTGTATACGAAACTTCCCCCTTACGTCACCCACAGTATCTGTGTCTGCCATGTTATTTCACAACTTAGGTGGGTACGAGTATATGAATCCTTTATTTGGGCCGTTTCCGCTATCTGTTGTTTTTAGGCCCTTTTGCGCTGTCTTTCTTCTTTTCTTTTCTTGTTTTTTTTCTTGTTTTCTTCAAGTCACGTTTTAGAAATACAACAGTTCCTTTCTTGATGTTGTTTTTACCCTGACTCTGGTTATCTGAACTCTTCTTTTACTTGTATTATTTGTATAAATTGACCTGCAATGATGTCACTGTGTGTCGTGTGCAGCGGTCCTACTGGCCTAGTCAGGCGATAACGTGCGTCGTTTTTCGCCCATGAGCTGCTGCATTGTGATGTATTGTTGTTGTTGTTGAATAAAGTGTCAAAGCAAAACCGCGAGCGTCAATAACCGCGTGTGGATTCAGGAAGAAAGAAAAAAAAAACAAGACGGTACTCGAGGAATAGTGTGGAGGAGATGTCTACACACTGAAGCAGTGACAGTGAGGAAGAGCCATAGCCAACAGAGCAAGAAATATCCATGACAGCTGCACATGCCTTTGCTGTCATAGATATCTCTTGCTGGGATCCGCAAGTTCTCGACCAGTACAGAAAGCTCACTATGAAGAGGTTACCCTTGCTAGCGTCGAAACCATTGTTTTGAACTCCCATGCAAAGACAAAGATGTCATCCATCCGTGATTTCTTAAAATGGGAATAACACTTAAGTATTGTGTAGGAATGTAGTATCATCAAATATCTGAAAATGTTTCATGATAACGCAAGTTTGTACGTTGCTCTGAGTCACATTTATGAGAACTTCTGATAATTTAAACAAAATCCTGGGGTTCCTTCGACTTTGACATATCACGAGTTTACTGTATTTAGAGGAGCCATGAAGAGAAAACACAAGTTTGGTTCATTCAAAAAATTACCTCGTTAGAATCATACTGACACCACTTTTAACGTAAACTTCGCTCAAATAAGCTACATAATTAGGAAAAAAGGGAATGGCTATGCGACCCACTCGCTCATTTCTCGCAACAGAAGCTATGATGTCATACCAGACAGCTCTGCGATTGGCGGAGGGCGGCAAAAGCAAGCGCAAATTAGGCAGAGATTATAAGATTTCCAAACGAGCGATTTTCACTTAAATTGAGAGCCCATTCTTTTTAAATCCCTAAGAATGGGGGGACAAACAGTGCAAGTTACGAAAGCACACGTAAACATAGAAGTACCGATGCGTACTGCTGTTGGTACTGCGTGCACTATGCTTGGTTTAGCTGCACAGGACTGCGGGGCTTTGGGGTTGTTTCAGACGACACTGGCCGATTGACGCAAGCGACGATGTATTATGTGACCGCATTTGTAGAGCGAGCACCATACGATTGTCTCCATGAACAAAACAAGCCAGGTAGCAATACGTTCACAAACAAACCAAATGCAGAAAACGGCTTGCCACGGTGTGATGGCGCCATCTAGGTTAACTAATGGTAAACACGGCCCTATGATGTCATTGCAGACCACGAAAAGCACGATCCAGCGGGAAAATCAAAATTTTAACTTAATTAATTTCTCAGTGAAGAAAGCATTTTTTGCATTCGGACAAGCACTGGGAGCACTATAAAAGACGAAATCTTTCGAATAACACAAACTTGTGTTTTGTCTTCATGGCTCCTTCAAGCACACGCTGTGGAACGCGTCGCTGCCAATGGCACTTTGGTCATTTTGTGCTTTAATGCGAAGCGCGCTCAGTAGTACCTTCCTCAGGGTCGCGGGTTTTGTACCTGTTTTGCTGCTATACTCACCAGACTCCGGCTGTTTTGCTCAATGGACCATTTCTTGCTTTCGCGTTAGAAAAATAACTCGCCATTCCGCCCTTGCGAAAGTGGATGAACAGCGAAGCTTTGTAACACAGGACACTGACACTGAATATGTGTGAAAGGTATAACGAGATTTTATTTCTTACGATTGTTGACTGTGTTCATCTCTAAGAAAGACACATACATGCACGCACACTCCTTTATTTTGGCTTTATTGATCTCGAAAATGGTACCTATTAATGATAACTAATCCAATCCAAAGGTGTATCCTGGTGGTAAGACGCTTCAGCTTTAAGTCCAAATCCCTTTTCAAATGGCGCGCGACTTTGGCCGTGACCGCGTTCTAATTGCACCCGCACCCACGGGGCATTCGTCTTCTAACGCTTCGAGCTTCACCGCCTCTTCGAGCGCTTACTACGTCGCGCACTACGTCATACAATGACATACAGACAAATATCAGACGATTAACGTGGAAAACTGGGCGTGTTGGTACATAATCTACGTAAAACAGCGTAAAAAAGACATACCGAGAGATACACGACACTGCAGTCCTTGTCGTGTAGCTCTCTCTGGAATTGTCTTTTTCTGCGCTGTTTTGCCCAGATAGATAAGACGAGGGCGGCGGTATGCGCGTTTGATTTGGCGGAAAGCTTGGTTTTTGTAAGCAGGTTTTCCCGCATTGCGTTGTTTATCTCGCGCGCTGACACTCTAAAATCCCGGATTCTATCTATAGAAGCTTCGATTGACGGGTAGCTTTTTTAGAAACAATGAGGTGACAATATGCGGGTATGCTGGCGGACAGTAAGCGACATTTTGTTGAACAGCAGTTCGTTGAACAACCTTGCAGTGCGAACCTATTCGTACACCCACAGTGCAAAAAGTTATTAATTATTGTGTCAGACCTACTGAACCTATTGAGGGCATCTGAGGCAATAAAATTCAAGAGCAGTACTGCAAACATACGTAAAATGCACCTGAGAATTTTAATAGACTGCCTTCATGTTTGCAGCTAGAAAGTAAGCGCTGAGAGGGAGAGGGTGGTCAGCCTGTCGAGATTGATGATGATACTGGTGATGATGATGACGACAATGATGATAACGTCTGTATTTTGTCAAGGTCCACAGTGTTTACCCCCGAGCAGTAAATGCATGGCTGTTCTTTATTTATAAGACATTGCGTTTTATTTAAAAGTACTTTACAAGTGCCGAAATAGAAATTATGGTTGAATAAAAAAGGCAAATAACATATTTAAAGTACTCTCAACTACATTCCCTAGAAGCGCACATTTTAAAAGAATGTGCTTCATGTACCGCGGGGCGCTGGTTTCGTGGAGCACGATATAGCGACGATCCGCGTCTCTACCCCGCCGGGAATGGACAATAATTGAGTGGATGGCAAATAATCGAAGCCAAACAACAGGATTTAATAATTTCCATAATCTTCATCGCACCAGAACAACAGGTTAAAGTCTTTCTTTAAGGTTTAGAACAACGATTTTGGAAGTTACGTTACTCTAGCCCTGCCGCAGTGCTTAATTGGATCCAGAGGTTCCGTAGGTTAGAGTTAGAGGCTATTTTTTTCGTCACTGTTATGCAAACAGCACCTTGAAAGAACGCCGGCAAAAGGTGGAGATTAAGCTCTGCTTCGATGCCCATCTCCGGAGATACTTCAAAATTTACTAAGAATTTTTTCCCGTCTGCTTCTGCTAGAGGACTGTCACCGCAGCATTGTTGCGAAATTCGAACTTCCCGCAACTGTATTCCTTTCGATTCCGCGGAATGCGAAATTTTGCCCATTCCCACTCCTGGGATGGCCGGGAAGTCCGGTTTCATTCCCGTAATTCCTCAACCCAATAACTATTTCCTGGCGGCTGTATAGAGTTAGCTATGAATGCACATTAGATGTGACGTTATCGGGTGTATGCGAAACTATGTATACACGTCGCCGAAGTTTAAAGATAGTAGCAGCAAGGTGACATCTCGTGTCGAACAACCATCTTTCTAATTCACAAAGGGCCAGTATTTTCAATCCCTGTTATAGCATTTGCTTGGTCAGCGTGTTGTAATGGCTTGCTCTTTCGCGGCCCCAGAGTTAGAATACGTTGCGGTCTGTTTGTTTCGTTTGGCGTAGCCTGTAACCAGTTACGTGGCTATGCACTTCGCGTATCATCACACCAGCACCATTGCACTGCTATAGATATCTCACAGGCACGTCGTCCGTATGTTGCTCACATCTACGTACGTGCACTCGTAATTTGCTTTTCAGACCTAGCACTGAGCAGAACAGCTGTCGGGCCAGCTCCGGGCGCAGTAGAGTAGCGTCAGGTTACAGCGTAGAGGCTCCTGCCATGCTACAAACAATGCATGCCGCAAGTCGTCAGCGGACGTTTTCGGAGCAAACTGTAGCGCTCTTTTTTATATCGAGGGAGTCACAAGCAACCGGCTAGCGCACATGGCCGCTCGGGAGTGTCTCGCACATCCTCCCATGGTTCCCTCGGACCCACAACAGAGATCTAAAGCCAAGGAAAGATCTCTAGTTGTCAACACCTTCGGGAATCCCCCCTATCGGTCTCCTCGCGGCCCTGAAACGCCTTTCTAGAAAATGTGAAGTTATTGCAAATAAAATATATGCACGCACTGATGGTGCAAGAGCCGGCTTGGCTGAAGGTCACAGCTCAAGACAGAGCTCGTTTAAAAATACAACCCATTCTATTCCCATTCCATTACAAGAAAACGGCGCCTAATTCTACTCACATTCTATTCCTCCAAACGTTATCGCCATTTCATTCCCATTCCATTCCGGCGTCGTGAAAAGGTGGGATGAATCCGAAGTCATTCCAATTCTGGAGTGCTAACTTCGCAACAGTGCACCGCCGCCTTGGGGAAATGAAATTACGAAGGGTTCGTGGCTGTTCATGCGTTCTGGATGTGCCCGAAGTTCGATTTCTTTCCATTCCCTCTTAGTGTTCGCACTTGGGTGGAGATTAGCGTCTTGAGCAGCAGCCATTATTTTCTTGGGAGCCGTCGGCTCTAAAGCAGGTGAATCGCAAGGGACAGGCAAAAATACTGTGTTTATACCTCGTCAACTTCCGATGGTCCTCTGATAACCTCTAAGCTGCGTAGCCTGTTACAAAACAGATGGCATGCCTTAGCAGTCTTCGCAATAGAAAATATTATCCATTGCGTTAACGCTATATAAATATGCTCGTGAGTTTTTAAAACTTGTCACGTGATCGCATGCATGCTAGACAGGCACAGTTAACACATTCCAAAGCTCGCGTATTTAATTTTCTGGCTGCCGGGATGATCACTCAGATGTATTATCGTGGTTTGTTAACTTTGCACATGCTGTGCTTCTGTAAAGGGGGCTGACCGGGAAAAAAGCGGTGTGTATTGGGAAAGAAAAAGTGCACGCTAATTCGTGCTGATAGATTCCGCAAGGTTCCTTGCGGCTCAATGCTGATGCACTGATACGGCGTTTTGATGCCATACGGCGTTTTGATTATTTGTGAACTGTGTGAACATAAACTAGAAACGCCCATTTTTATTTGTGTTCAGAGCGCGCTCTCTGCAATCCCGTAATAGTACAGGTTTACGTTGTTGTGTGGGCTTAAACCCCTTTTCACTTTTGTCACTACACTCGTTTTTAGTAGGACGCGCGGTTGGGTTTCATAAAGACATTTCCTTCTGAAAGATCATTTTGTACGTTCATGTGGAGGTTTTTCAGGCAATTTTTAGTGACTAACAACAGTTTTGTGGCGGTTAATTTATTGCACTTAAGAATTCAGACGACTGAAATGAAGTCAAAACACAAATTAAAACCAAAGAAATGTCTTGCCGGTTTTTTGAATGACAGTTCAGTATTCTTTTTACTTTTATCTCTCGCCAAAGGAAATTTTGTCGCAGTATAGCACGACTTGGCTGTTGTTTATAAAAAAAATTAGAGAGGTCACGTGGCTCGCTGTGGAAAGAATATTCCAAACATCACAAAAAATGTAGAGAAATACAAGCCCACACGAACGCTATGGGAGGAAAAAATATAAATGTTCCTGGCACTACGCAAAAAATGAAATGTACTCGCACTAAACGTTGATATACGAAACCGACGACTCGGTCACAATTCATGTGCACAGTTTAAGATATAGACACTTTCACATGCACAATTTAGAAGCAGTTGACGACAGAGACACATCTACAGAACACTTAAACAAAAATAAATAAATAAATAACTTGCTTGGTAGTTCTTAAAAACCAGCACTCAAATTAAACGTTCAAATACGTACTTCAATACACAATGAAAGCAAACACCCTATGTTCATGAAATACAATACAAATGTCTAACTTCATGCGCATGCATGCTACCTACAGGGAATGGAAGGAATTAAAAAGATATGACGAGCCCTAATAATGGTAATAACGGTACGCATTTACGCGAATAAAATAATAAGGAACCTGTAAACTAACAAATCAAGTCAAAATGCCTACAAAATACATTGCTAAGAATAGAGACATCGTATAAATTTCCTACTAACCTAGAAAAAACTGTCCAAGTGGTGGAAGGTCATTCTTGTTTAAAACGGCTTGTCCTGGGTTCGAGAATTTTATTGACGCTTAGGGTCCACTTGTTAGGAGCGTTAAAAGAACCTGAGCGTGTAAGAAACATGGAGTCTTAGGCTGTAAAAAAGGGAGCCGAAAGGTCGACATATGGCTAGATGTTCATTGAAACGTAAAAAGGGCTCAATTCTCTAAAGATGAGCTGCTTTTCCAACTTGGCCGAACCAGATGTCATGACATCGTGGACCGCGCACGCTGCTGAAAAACTGTTTATCTGTCTTACTGTAGGCAGGTAACTGTGGAGGTGACTGCTAGTGAGTGCCCTGCGGCCGCTAATATGTCGGCTATTACATGTACACTATTGAGGACATGACTGCAAACCTATTGAAAACACATCTCACGTCAAATATTTGATTTAACGTAAGCTGGTGTTTCCGGAACAGTTTTGGATGTTAACAGCTTGTATATGGAAGGCCGCTATGGAACTATTAGTGGTAGCTGACATATCAGTGAAAACTGATGTGAATTCCTGGTTAAGATGATGCCTGGTAAGAACAGTCAAGTGTTTAGTCTCTAGTGATTATGTTGAGGACTTAGCGCCCATGAACCGCGTTCAAGACTCCCCAAGGAGGCGAGAGGAATTTCTGTGGAGGGTAGACCCCAAAACAAGCCCTTTTTAACGGGATCGGATGCCGTCAGAAGTCTTGCCGGACTTCTAAGGCAATTTTCATTGAAAGGGTGCTGAACACACTCAACTAAAAGCCAAAAATAACATGCCTGTATGTTTACTGAGGTCGTGATACCTGAATGGGAGTCATTTTTGCTACCGTATTGCTGTAATGTTGAAGAAGGAACACAGAGGCAAACTGTGAGACTGCGTGCCACTGTATCACGTATTCCACGCTAGTTTTAATTCGACAAGCAATATAGCAAGGGTTTCTTTAGGGCTGCGGTGCTTCACCCTTGCAGACAGTGTGGGATCCTCGGACTCGAACTGCAAATCCTGCGGCAAATCCTCACTGAGAACCCTCAGCGCCGCCGCTCAACGTCTTCGCTTTTAACCTGAAAGTTCATCCCCACACTTGCAGGGACCATAACAACACTAAGCTATTCACGCTAATGAGGTTACAATTTCACGCAGGCAACACTTTTTCTTCTTTTACTTCTCGCCGTATTTAGTGTTGCATTATATACTGCTGGATCCCAATCCCCGTTGCTCCCAGACTGCTCAAGCATAGGGTCTTGCTATCTGCGGGGTCACCACACAGTACTGTAAATGTTTCTCAAGGCGAACATTTAAGACCTTATGATAACACTCCGTTTCATTTAAAAAAATAACCTTGGGATAATTGTACAGTATATAGCGCCTAGAATCAAGAGAAAATTGGCTTAAAATTGTCAGCATAAGGACTGGCTGTCATACGAACCAAACCTGTCACCAAAAGTATCGAAACATGATATAATGTAATACGCTCTGCAGAAAACGAAACAACAACAACAACAACAAAAAAACGCGAGAAAATACCAGAATTTCTTGTCGCGCAGGACGCTCAGGTCTTTGTATCCGTACAAATGTTGCATTTGGACCTGTTTCGTACAACTCTTGTCAGTCAAATTCGTTTCGAAGTTATTGGCACCAGGAGGAACAATCGGTGAAACTTCACCCATTGAAGAACACCAGTGCGGTAACTTTCCTGCAAAGAGCCCCACTTGTGCATGCTCTTCCTACATTTCCTCCTTTTATCGAGGGAGGCAACTGTGGAAAGTTTATATTTACAAAGAAGTACGAACAACTTAACAACTCAAAATCACTTTATTGGCACTGAAGCGAAAGTTTTGATACCGTAAACCAAATCGGAAATGCAAGTAGTGACACACCCAGATGATTTCGTGCTTGAAGTCACAGTCAACTCGTATCGCTTCATTCGGCGCTTATCCTTCTTCACTTTTCGAGTAGCATCGGACAACTGAGGATGGCTTCTTCTATCTCGCGAGGCGACTACGCATAACGGCACGGGATGGTGGCAAACTTCTCGACAGCCCCTTTAAATGTACATTTGAATAACACGTGACGTAAAAAAAATAAGAACTCAAATTCATTTATAAAGACGTGTGATCTCTGCCTCGGTGAAGTGACGCAGGGTCTGAAGCTTTGTACGGGCCGTCGTATCCACGGAGCTCGCGCTGAGGCCGCCGTTCGCACTGTTCAAAGGGGAGAAGAAAGGTAGACATAAGTGACGCATAATGATGATGCGCTAACCATTTGTTCTTCGGAGAAAGGCAACGTGCATTGTTTAGCGGCTAGTGTTGGATTAAACATGTGATTTTAAGGCGAAAAAAAAATTACGATCATTACACCTGCTGTCAAAGCGCGCTTTTCCCAGTCGAAAAAGACAAGAAAAATGTCTGTGGTTTGTCGTATTTTCACGTGTCGTACTGTCGTCTTGTCGTGCTCTTGTCGTGTGGTGATTCTAGTGTTCTGTCGTGTGTAGAACTCCTGTCCTAATTTTGATGTTCATTCGTGCCGAATTCCTGTCTTGTCATGATCCTGATGTTCCATCAGTAGTTGCACATGGTTTGAATGTTACTGCCCATTGTAAAAAGTAGCGTGAATGGCAGTTCTATTGTGACTACAGGAATGTTTGTCGTTGAAAAAATTGACTTTGTCGTTGCGACAGAAATGTGTGTCGTAAGAACAGATGGTTTGTCCTAACAACACGACTTCTGTTGTCACAACGAAGTTTTTTGTCATGCGACATGAATTCTTGTTAGGTTTTCGCGCTATTCCTGTTGTGATTTTAGACTGGGTTACAATATCAGCTGCAGGTTGCCCACCCACCAGACATTGTAACGTCGGTGTGTTTCACGTAAAACGCAGGCGATTGTTAAACAGCTGTGGTGCGAAGGTAAACATTTCCTCCATCACAGAAAAGCACGGAGGGGTAAGGGAATCTTAGCGGGTGCACCACCGTATCGAGGCCTTCAAGTTACTCACTCGGCGTCATCGATCGGTCAGTGGAATCGCACTCTAACACAATGTAACAGAAATAATTTGCGCCGAAAAAGCACCTCAAAGCGTGAATCAAATAGCTGACACCGAACTCGGCGTGTAAAATTTGTAGCTGCCTGTGATTTTTCATTTCTAACTCTATAAATATAGATGTAGCAGCGGCAGCAGTAGTTAAAATATAAATAGGCACTTCTGCATCTTGCAGTTGCTGACCGCTGTTGTTTGGCCAATACGTATTTACGGTCACTTAATTTATTTGTTACAAAAACATGAATGCGGCTTTTACTGGAACCGCTTGTTACTCAAACTACTCACGGAGGTTAAACCGGAGAAGAGGACGAAGAACTCAACTTACGTCTTTGCTGAAGCTCGGGCCTTGGACCTTTTTCCTCAACCTGGCAGGGAATAAGAGTTTACCTCAGGTAAACAAACTTGACTTAAAATGAATACACGTAGTTTAGTATCACTACCACACCACCATTATAAAGAAGAATTAGACATGATTAGGGACAGCTGTCTTGTTTGAAGCTAGGAAATGATTAATGAAACAATCCGAGATACATACATAGGTGAAAAAATTATCTCTGGGGAAATTGAGCTAAGACGTCGTTTATATTGTCATGCTTTCTATTAAAAACCGAAGTAGATGGCTATTTGGTGTAGAATATCTGTAGAGACGACAGCATTGCAGCCCCAGCAGCTATGCATAAGACATAGCTTGAACTATATTAGAAACAGTATTATCAAGAGCAGTTGAACTAGATGAAACAATTATTTTTGAGATAAATGGAAACAGGGTATACTGGTGGCAATACCTTTTAAACATTCGTACAATTATGTATCAAAGTTTGGGCGTTGGTTTTAATTCACTACGAAATAATTAAGCAGAAGTAATGGATCTAGAGAATAAGGAGAAATGCCACGCTAGAACGTCTAGGAAAGAAATGCGAACAACACTGGTAGAATGTTCTATAGTCGTGACTATCAAGTCGTGTGAGCATACACACACGCACACGCACATACACACGCACACGTACGTGCATGAATTCGTACATACAGACGTACGCACATACGTACGCACATACATACATACATACATGCATGCATACATTCATACATGCATACATGCACACATGCATACATGCATGCATACATACATACATATACAGCTCGCTCTAACGCTAACGAAGTAATAGATAATCACGATATTTGTTACTTTTTACGACGATCTCCCATTACCAATTTAAATATGAAATAGTGTCCTGGTTCGCATTCTTGAGCACGTAAGACATAAAATAACTAATCACCTGGAAATTATGCTGGCAGAGACCACGAAGCAGAGGAGCAACAGCGAGGCCAGGACCACGCCCACGACGACGATGTTCAGCTTTGCCGCTGCAGAAGGGGGGGGGGGGGGGGCGGAGGCGAGCAAGCACGCTTAGCAAGGCAAGGAATCAGCATAAAGGGAGTGCATACACTGCCTCTATGCACATTGTTAAGACACTAATACTACGAGGCATTGGGTCAAATAATGCAGAAAAAATTTGATATAGGAACGCGAAAAATTCCTACACAGCATTGATTGATTGATTGTGGGGTTTAACGCGCCGACGCAACGCAGGCGATGAGGCGCGCCGTAGTGGAGGGCTCCGGATTAATTTCGACCACCTGGGGATCTTTAACGTGCGCCGAAATCTCGTACACACGGGCGTTTTTGCTTTTCGCCTCCATCAGAAAAGCGGCCGCCGCGGCCGGGAATCGAACCCGCGACCTCGTGCTCAGCAGCGCAACGCCTTAGCCACTGAGCCACCGCGGCGGGTGCAGGATCTCTTCGTTTTGAAGAACTTTTTTTGCCCGGTTACCTATATTTGCAAAAATACATGTGTTAAATTTGCCCATTAGGTATTTTTGTGCAGATGTATAGCATAGACAGTGGGGGATTTTCCGCAATTTTTTCGTGTCTCGATTTATGCGTTGTGTCAGTTGAACATATTATTATTACTATTTTATTTTTTTGTTTTCTGTTCGTAGTATCACCGTGGAATATTTGTTTCTCTCCATACACTTATAACGAATTCACGTGTTAACGTGAACTGTTGTCATTTCAATGTGTTCATGAGTTATATCTCAACTAGCTTAGTGATGTCTTGTACTTGCTGTACTAGTCTTTGTTCATTACTGTATCTTATTTTGGATTGCTATGATCCGTACCTAAGGGTCTCTATCGTCTGTAAGTAATGATGTAGCCAATTCCTTTTCCTTTGCCGATGCTGCGGTCAAGCTGTTTCTCGTTTTAGTCTACTCAAGCTAGCCAAGATTTTTCTCCTGTTGTCCTCTGCTTTCTAAGTGGAAATAAAGTAATTATATTATTAATTTCGCCCATTATAAATTTTTCTCCTAATGCAGGGAATTACCCGGTTGTGTCTGTAGTGTACTCAGGAAAGAATGCCAACGCATTCAAAAGTATCTCCTAAAAGCGGATAGTTGGAAAGAGCTTGCAACTTGAAATAAAAGCTTGATTTATTTTGAACGTGGAAAAGTCTGCGGAAAGCCAAAAATACTTACTTTGAAGAGGCTTGTTCTCACGCGTACAAAGTGGGCCCGTTAACTTAGGTGGGCACCTAAAAATAGAAAAATAGATAGGATTTATACACAGCTGTGCCACCACTTTGAAATAAAAAAAATACACAGATTATCACCTTAGGGCGGCACAACCGACCTCATGATGATACAAGCAACAGCGACAACTATTGGTGAGTGGTTATGTGATCGTGGTGGTTTGCCAACTTCCAGGGAGAGCTGATAATTAGATACGTTCTGAAGTTATATCTTTGAAACAATTTTTATTTCGTCCAGATTGAAACTACAAAACAAATACAGAGGGTGGGCAGTATCCATGTGCGCATACATGGGTGACTGCTTTGATAGATTTTCCTTTTATCATGCTATAAACGTATTGGCGTTGCGATTCCTATTCAATACCATGCGTGGATACGTGTCGCGCAATTGGTTTGGAAGGAGAAACGTTTTTAGTGTTGCTGTTTGCAGTAGCTGCAAAGTTTACACTCCAGGATAAATTTTTCTGCCACTTAGGCGGCCTTAAAACCGACTGCACATATGTAGTACAAACTACCCAGTATAACTTATGTGAAGATTCGTGGTATTCGAATGGTTGTCATGACCGGCACTCAGGATCAGAGTGACCCGAGTTCGATTACCAAAGCTTCATAACTTGCAAAAACATTTTGTTCTTGACAGGCAGCCGCCACCACGGCTGCCTGAGCTTTTTAGAGGCATGAGCTTTTTAAATAAATGTTACTGCTCTCTCTCTCTCTCTCTCTTGCAAGAGTTGTGATAGGAGCGAAGGACACATGACAATGGACCTACTCGTAAACCCCTGACACCCGTATATCTTACTGAATTGGCTGCAATACATGATGAACTGGTCTCAATACTACCTTTCGTGAGGGCGGGGCCGTATACTCCCGACTATTCACCCGGACTGATTCAACCCAAGCCATACATGACATTCGTCGCGTGGCACAGTCGACATCCTTCTCAGATGCCATTCATCGCTTGGCTAGAAGCCCGGTACTGCAGATACGCATCGAATGGGTCTGGCAATACGGAGGCACACTCAGCTAGCCGCCCGAGTACCGTCATGCGACCACTACCACCTTTCCCCGAAGACGCTTTCGGTCACCTGGAACGACAAAAGGAAAATCTCTGGCGCACCACACGAGCATTACCCCCGTGTGGTTCAAACCTCCCTGGTGACTTCACTCACGGAGAGGAGGTTGCGTCGCGGAGACTACGCGTTGGGGTGGCGCTTACGCCGTCCGTGACTGCCTCCTGGCCATCGCAATACCGCGGCCCATACGAATCCACCTGCCAATTCTGTGCCACTGCCATACGAGACGTGAATGTGCATCACCTGCTGTGGACGTGCCCAGGAATACACCAAGTTCGATTGTGGCACCTTCGTGCAACCGGCCTGCCCTGTCCCTGGCCGCCCTCCTGGCCTACAACGCTTGGTGCATGGACCGTTTCACCGAGAACTCCTGAACTTTACACACGAAAATAACTTGTTTGTGTTTCTGTAAATGAACCCATCTATTGTGCTGGAGGGCAAACTTAAATAAAAAAAAAGAAACAGAAGTACCTTTCATAATAAAGTATTGAGAATTGTGGCTGTTAAAATAAAAGAATTGGTTCAGTTCAGAGGGCTACATCATGTGCGTGAATGCTCCACAACGCACATAAAAACGTCTCGAGCACCTAAAGAACGGCAAATAGGTCATTTAGCCGATCTCTTTTTACGAAACCAAAAAATACCACCACCCCTGAATGGATCCGGGCTGTTTCTGGGCTGAATTTATCCGCGATTCGACATATAGTAATCAATGAATTAGTCATGAATAGAAATATAACCTGAACCGTCGCCTCCTGAGGAGGCGATGCCTGAACCAACAACCTTTATTTATGTTAGTACACGTTATGGACTACCTATTACGATTGGGTGCTTGGTTTAGGTAGTATATTTGTGTACCTGACATTTCATTAATAATTTCTACTATTGCAGCGGCAGGCAAGCAAGCAATTATTATACAGTCGCTAACTGATCTGCGAAGCAAACACGAAATAAAGTAACATTGGCAAAATCGGGCTGTTTGTAAAGATAAACCTTCAGGCCCTGCAGAATTACGAATGCGGAGCTGGTTTGCCTTGTGTGAAGCTCATGATCAGTTTATTTTCTTTATAACCCCGTAACGTACCCGCCTGCTGTGACTGAACTCGTTAATTTTAGCCTGAAGGCCTCCGACGTGCCAGGAAGTTGCAGAATTGTCTATTCTTCAAGTAAAAATGCGGTTTATGAAGCAGATTTGTATGCTTTCGGGCAATGTCAGTATAGGTGGTATTGATTGAAAAGTTTAGCTGTAAATTTCTTCGCTTGGCAACACTGGGGATGGCCACGGGCATGGCCGTAGCGCCACGGGCATGGCGCGGCTTGTGCCACCGGAGCCTCACGCCGAAAAAAAAAAAAAAAAAAACCGGCATGCGCCGTCTGCTCCGTTTCAAACCGATTCTCAACGGTGGTGTCAATAGAGAGGTCAATAATCGCACTCACATTGGAGTCGAGGCATTACTTTGCGTTCGGCGGGGTAGAGCTTGGAATGTGCAACCCATATCATGCGCTTAGCACGGACAAGTACTGCCATGCCGCGGAGCGCGACGTAACCCGTGACTGCACGCTGACATGGTTGCCTGCATGCGTGCCTCACTAGTGGATACAGGCTATACTCACTCGCAGTAAAAGCTTTGGTCACCCTTTCCAAGAACACAGGTGGCTCCAGCAGGGCAGACAGAAGTTTTCAAGTGGCACACACCTGCAGATGTTCGACAGCATGAGCAAGAAGGTACACGCCTATGTAACATGTGTATGGCAAGAAGGATTTAAATTTGGTGTCCCGGAAAGCAAACAAGCCTTTCTCTTCCTTTTGGGGGTCATAAGGTTATGGTTAATTTCGGCCGATACAATGCGGGAGCATTTCTCTGTAGAAATAATTCGGTTTGTTGCAGAGTTGAGTTCATACAGTTGGGTTGAGGAGTGTAGCTTTAGAAGCAACTTTTAAGTGTAGTTTATTGTGTTGGCATATGGTAATAAGAACTGGGGCAACGGCCAGTTCATCGCATGCGGTCCTCTAAATAAACTGAAGACAAATCAGAATGAGAGCTTGGCAATAGCCATGGTTAAAAAATTGGTAGTAATCAAAAGAGGAGGTGTCTTGCAGTCAAAACATATCTGTCACGCATAAAAGCCACGCAAGGATGATCTGGGGGCTCCCTTTTATTTAGCGGTCTGGTTTATGTTTCGGGAAGTAAGGAGAATATGAGTTCATAAGAAATTATCAATGTTGTGATCAAAGAACCTTTATACCTGTGTCCTTGGCATAATGTTCGATTTTCAAAAAAATTCTAACCGCAGGTAGCTAACGTTCATTGTTGGAATGAAGTGGGATTTCTCGTGGCATAATCCGAAGGTCGTAAATTCTGGACCTTCCAGTACCAGTGGCACCCGAAGTATAGCGGCACCAGTACCAATGATAAGACCCCTGAACACAGCCATTTTAACTGAACTTCGGATTGTGCGAACTGTATGCGCTGTTGTCGGGGTATTATGCGCACTTTCATACATACCTGTTCAACATATCTGTTAAAGACGCCACTTACTTTTGCATTCGCCGTCCTCAAACTTGTACTGCGGTTTGCAGACGCATGATTCTTGGACGCAGCTCATGTTCTCGTTTTTGCACGTCTGATGGCAGGGAAGCGCTGAAAGTACGAAGCCCAAACGAATTGAATGCGGATTTTTTTCCCCATTTGGTTTCTGCTTGATGCTAGCCAGAGCGGGGTGTGAGCATGGCAGAGCTTCGCAGATAGTCCTCATCGCTTCGATCTACCAGTACATCTGCCTAGAATCGCACCTCTTGTGCGTAAGCCAAGTGGTTCTATAATTGACGAACTCAAGGTAAAGCTACAGATAAGGACTCAATCTACAAACACAGGAGATTTCTGGCGTCTGATTCACACTCCTTATTTGTCCCCTGCTGCTCGCCCACTCTGAGTTGGTCTTACAGCTGCCAGTTTCAAAAGCAATATGGATATTTACCACTTCGTCCAGTCACTTCCAACGATGCCTATCCAATCCCTTTCTCAAACGTATATGTTCTCAAACTTATATGTTGCTGTAACGGCTGTTACCCATTTTAATTCTAAGATATTGTACAATAGGCGTTCACAGTCATGATTTACATGTAGTACTGCTGCGATTGGCGCCACTACAAGCATTAGTGCGCTCCTTCCGCCTTCGTTCCCTGCTACTGGCCTTAAAGGATAGTAGGTGAAGCTTTCTAATTCGACCATGAATGTCCAATATTTTATGGGACCCTGCAGCGTGCCTCGTACAACGCGTTCTCTCTTGTCTGGAAGCACTGCGACAACTGTAGCTTCCCCGATCCGAACAGAACTTTGTGGTTGTTCGCCGCAGCAGCAGGCGCCCTGTGAGCCTATGCTTTGCTTTTGTTTCAGTTCCTTTCACATGCCTATAGATTGCCTTTCTTGCTGGAACTGAGGGGTGGCCAGCAAATAGTGGCCCTACTGCTCCTGTGAAGTGTCATGAGAACATGAAGAAAGATATTACTACGAAGAACGCTGAAGAACAAAGAAATATGTTTGGGTTAGCTTTTTAAACTACCTGATGTGCGTAGAGCAAAATATTTGAGTCAGACTTTTTGCGGCCACTTAGTGGAAGCTGCTGACATCCTTGTTCAACGTGCGGTGAACGGGTCACACGGGTTAAAAAAGGCTGAAAAAGAAAAGTTTCAGGCGCAGCAAGATAACCCAGTTTGCTCAAAATGATGCTGTACTGCCGTGAGAGTTATTTTAAAGCAACAACAGCACAATAATGTTTTTCAAGGAAAGCTCCAAATCGCGTTGCAACATTTGTTTTTTCCGCAAAGCGATGCTGAAGCCCACGTATTGAGGCTTGTTTGCACCATTAGGTCGATAAAATGTTTTAACGTTCTATCGAGTTAAGGGGTAAAAAAAATGCACACATAAGTGAACTAGCTCCTCGTGTTTTCAACAATCCAATAACGTTTCACGATCATCGTCGAAACAAAAATAGAATTATAGCAACTTCTAGTAACGAAAAAAGACAGGTTCGCCTGACATACGCACCTCTGCAAATTTCGAAAGGTATTCCTTGCACATTCGCTGTGCCGATGGCCGTGGTTTTTTCCTTGTTGCAGAGCATTTCAGTGGTTGAGTTGAATTGACACGTCATGCCCATTTGTTCAGCAAGTTTTTTGGTCTCCTCCTCTTCACACATATTTTTTGCTTTATCTGGAATATTTAAAATTGTAATGAATTATACATCGAACGTTCATCCTCCGTTCGTTTTCGTGCACAACTGCCAGAAGAAAGAAGCACGTAACTGTCAGTAACGGCCGCTTTCCTTCGAGTAATCAAGAATTCTTGCTTTACGATGCCATGTCTATGGCATAGCACTAATTACAACAATAACAACAACCGCTGACAGTGACGTTCAAGTCAGGCAGGAAATTGGTGTATTAAAACAGTTCGCTGATCACATAGCAGTTGTGCATTTCGCAGACTTATATGGTCATTCGCATAGTTAGCAAAACACACACACACACACACAAAAAACAAGGATGCGCGACTGCTTCAAATCACTTACAAATTCTTGTAACCAACATTGCGCTACTACTGCGCCTGCTTTGCCATTCCTCTGGATTTGGAGCCTATCTTCATTTAGTTGCTGATCTGGATTGGTTTCTTTTCTGATTAACTATTTGAGAGATTCCAGCGTGCTTGGTAAACTTGGAGCAGTGGTGGTTTTCATGGTTGCATTTGAGACCCATTTCTAGTGCGGCGGAGCTGATGGCGAGAAGGGCGGTTGGGAGATGGTCTTGAATTAGCGCTGGGCAGCCTTTCATCATCCGGATTGTGATATTGCCTGCGTGTAACAGATGTTGGCGGTCGGGTATATCATTTAATGCCCTGCCAATTCCTAGCGTGACCAACGTGAATTGCGTCGGGGACTGCTTCTTCCTGAATTCCTCGTTGTGGGTGTTGCATAGTAGACGTTTCCTGGTCTCCCAATAGTAGGATCAATATGAGTTCCTTGAAAAAAGTCCTGGATGTAATTATACAAGTTCGAATCGCATTTCGTAGCCTCCACTTCGGGCAGGATTGTATCGTGAGCTATATTATCCTATGCTCCCTGTAGGTGCGCTGCGATGACTTTGAGCGGTGCTAAGCTGGGATCCTTTGTGAGATCATCATATAGGGCCAGGTTGACAGTTTGGGTCAAAAGACCAACGAAATATATGAGGGGTGGTGAGTTGTATCTTCTAGATAGTTCTGAGGTACTCCCCCCACCCCACCCCCCTTAATCGAAGGTTAGAGTGGTGGATCTGAGGTTTGTGGTGGTGATAGGCTTGCCGGGCATTGGTATGAAGATTGTCTGGCCGATTTTCCACTGTTAGGGAAGCGGAATTTCGCCGGTCCAAATGTCAGTCATGTTGCCTCGGAAAAATTCCCGATCGGCGCCACTGAGGTTGTGGAGGCCCGGGATAGTGTTCTGACCATGCAACTGGGTCTTGAAGCCTTTGCAGGTGTTTATGGCCGCGTTTAATTCATCCATGATGGAGGGTGCGCTGTGTATTTGTTTTTGGGGCCCATATAGTCTGCATACTTGTGGGAGGCCATCGGGGGAATGCGTTGTTTTGCGTGTGTATCCTTGTGTTCGTTGATCAGTTGGGCGATTTTCTGACGGCGCACTGTCTTGGAAATTGCGGGATTGAGTAGGTGTCAAAGTCGCTGTCATGTATTTGTCATAATAAGTGTTCCTTGAAGGCTGGTACATAAATCGGCCCATTGCTTCGTTAAGCTTTTGAAGCACATTTTTGGATGTTATTGTTTACTTTCTGGCACAAAAGAGGCATGAGCTATTCGTTTTTTTCCCAAGTCATTTTCTGATTTGTTGGGACTTCTTGTTTCTCTTGAGCGGTCGAACTCGATCTGTTTTGTTTCGATATTTGCTTTTACCTCGCCTCTCTTCGCCCCCCTCCCCCACCCTGTTTTTATCTCGTCGTTTGTTTCATTCCATATGGTAAAAACCGATCCAATGTCTATTCTTATTTAAGAGAACGCAGCTGGTAGTTTCGGTTCTGTAAGTACTTATATTTTCTCTCATGTAAGCATGAGGTTTCCCTTGCCGTGAGTACTGTGGTCATATATGAGTCATGGCAGTAGTTATAGCAGTTTAGAACGGTTTGCCTGTAAATTCTTTGTGGTCAAGCGTTTTCTCGACTGTTTTTTGGCCAGGTGGTGGAATTGATGGACAGCCAGACAAACCGATCGACCGATCGAACGAAGCCAAGGACAATGTGAAACGGGTACTCACACGTGAAGGTGTTGGGCGCAAAGTGAATGCTTGATCCCAGGCTGCAATCATCCTTCGTGCAGTTTTCGAAAACGTTTTTAATTTCCGTTACTGCATCTTCGTTTTCGGCAAAACTATCGAAGCTGACGTCGTTACCGCTGTAAAGAAAAAAAAAACTGTATTGGAGTTCACTGGTACTGAAAATGTCGGCAGCCGTAACGCATTTATACTATTCCTACCATTTCCGCCTGATTCGAATAATTTACTCCCCACTGAAACATTTTCCCACTAAGCCATTTTGAGCCTCAAAAACGAATTAATAAATCAACTCATAAGTGGGAAAAGTGATTTTTTTGCTCGTTTCCAGCCAATTCGGTACTCTCCTATTTCAATTCGAAAAGGTCGGCGAAAAAGTTGTCGGTCACATTGAAAAGTCGGGCACATTTAAAAGCATAATAAAATTGAAGTTACTACCAACACGATAAAATTGGCGCAGCAACAGACAAGCTGCGGATGGCGATACTTGGAGGACTCCTTGTATTACAGCGCGAGCACAGGACAACAAAGGCACCGAAATTACACACAAGCGCTGTTATACAAGACAAATCTACACCAACTCACACAAATTGCTTTGTTACTGGAGAACCCGCTTATATTAGAAGGTAAGAAAGGGGTTTCGAAAATTCTGCTCACAGAAAGGTTTCCCACGTGATTTGCAGGGCCTTTCTCGCCAATGAAATGAAATGAGGCGCGATAAATTAGAGAAATATTCAGGTGAAGATGAGCAGTGCGACCACTGTGGTCAGATAAAATTGAGAAATTTGTAAAAAAAAAGAAGTGTTGTTGGGTGTCAAAATGATCGAATGCTTTCAAAATCTTCTTTGATGGCCGTTAGATTTAGATAAAGCACGGATCGTCCTAACGTCACGAAAATATTTGTCGCGGCCTCCCCGAGCATCCTGGCGAAACTTAGCCTGATAAATGTGCGTTTGTATAATTTTAAAGTCGAGCTAGATGAGAACAGCGCACCAAAACAATCTGAAAAGGATGCATTTTTCGGGGGGCAAGATTGCTCTAGTCAAAGTTTGTTTAGCGTGTACTTCATTTTAAGGCTGCAGGGGAAAAAGAACTTACGCGTTGTCATCGGCAAAAGGCGCACGCTGAGGCAAGGAAAGGAGGAGGAGGAGGAGAAAACTTTATTGAACAATGCGATCGAGCTTGTAAGTGGGCGGGGTCCTCTGTCCAGGACTCCGTTGGTGCGGCCTGCCGTCTTCGCCCTTTCAGCTAGCCAAAGCCGCTTACTTATGTCCGAGCTGGCAATTTACCTCTACCATTGAACTCGAATTGTTTTCTGTGGCCCCCAAGACAGAACACACTAAACGGAATCAGGAGTAAGGAGCGAACTTTTCAAACGAAACAAGCGGTGTTTAGAAAAGTCCCAATCTAGTAAATACTGGTTGCAGAAGTTGAGCTGAGCTCTGAGTTTTTTTTTGTGCAAATAAAAAAAAAAACACAAAGCTCTTGCACAATATTTTTGTATAGATGTGGATAATAAACACCAATGAATATTCGGAAACAGTACTAACCATAAACAGAGCTAAGGGCCGCAAACAGGTCCAGTGATGGTTTAAATTGTGCATGGAAATGGTTTAAATACTGTCATAAAATGTACTGAAGGGTTGAAGGTGCCATGGAGACAAAATACAAGTGTGTTTTATTCGAAAGATTTGGTGTTTTATACTGCCCCCAGCACTTGTCCGGGCGCAAACGATGCTTTATTTACTGAGAAATGAACCAGTTTAAGTTCAAAATTTGATTGTCCCACCAGATTGTAGGTTTCGTGACGTCTGCGATGACGTAACCAACAGGTCTTCAAGCGAACGTTAGTGCACTGTTTAGTCTGCATCGGACTGCCGAACGCCTTGTTTACCGTCAGTCCTCCTAGATGACGTCCCCATACTGCACAGGACCGCTGTCCGTCTTCGCATTGTTTCTGACCGTATCTGCACGTGGCTTGTTTTTGTTACAGTAGGTATTAATGGTTTCGCGAGACGGGGGCATGCTCGACAAACAGGGTCACGTAAGACAATGTCGCTTACGCCAATCGACCAGTGTCGTGTGAGACAACCCCGAAGCACCGGGCTTCTGTGCAGCTATAACAAGCATATTGCGCGGTACCAACAGCAGTTCGCGCTGGTACTTCGATGTTTACGTGTTTTAGGGGCGAAGCACCTATGGGCTCGGGCTGTCGGTGTCTCCTGTCGTCTCATGTCGTGACGCTCCTGTAAAGCATACCGTGGCCTCCGCGATTTGCTGCCGGCGGCGCGCCGTTGCAACGCGCCGCCGGTAGCCGATCGCGGAGGCCACGAGCATACATTAGCATGCTGCGACGTGGGACACGAATACAACTTACGGCCAGTCTGTATCTCATTTAATTGCTTCAATCCGGTTCAAAGCAAGAAAGGGCACCACCACCTCCGCAAGCGTGCAATTGCTCTTTCCACCGGCGCTTCTCTGGCGCCCAATCAGCGCGCGTCGTCTGGCAAGCGAGACTTAGAATCTTTGAATACATTTAAACATTGCATGCTTCGCCCCTCTCCAGGTTTCACGTTAGTGGAGATGGCCTGGTTTTTTTAGGGTGGAGCCCTTTGGCGGCCGCATCTGTGGATTCTCGGCGACGATGGCGGTGTAACCTAGTGAACGATGGGAAGATCGAAGAGTGAAAGAAAGCAAAGGAGGAGACTGTCGTGAAATTGAGGGGAGGGCGGTTCGCCGTGGCGGCGCGAGGCGCTTCTTGGAGGGGAGGGGAGCGAGGGGAGGGGCAGTGTGCGAGGGGAGGGGGGGGGCATCATGCTGAGCCTGCACGAGACGCTCCTGCGCGGCGACTCATGGCGAAAGGGTGAGGATGTGGCGTGTGCTCAACAATGCAGTTCGCGGCCGGAATTTCTGTAACTTCAATTTTTTACCCCCCCTCCCATTATTACCAGTATAAAATGAACATACATTACAATTAAGCGAGAATAGCTCGTTCTGCAAGCTTTTAAGCCCTGCCTAAGTTGCGTTTGCTTTTGCCGGCCTCAGCCAATCGCACAGATGTGCATATTACGTCATAGGTTCTAGTGCGGGAAATGAGCTAGTGAGTCGCATGGTCATTCCTTGTATTTTGTCTGCATGGCCCCTGACAAGGGGCCATGCAGACAAAATACGTTTTTTTATTTGAAAGATTTTGTTTTATAGTACCCCCAGCGCTTGTCCGGAAGCAAACGATGCTTTATTCACTGAGAAATCGATCAATTTAAGTTAAAATTTTGATTCGTCCACCAAATCGTCTTTTCGTGGCGTCTGAAATGACGTCATAAGAACAGGGCTTCAAGCAAAACCTAGTGTGCCATTAGGCTCTACAGCCGACTGCGGAGCGTTGTTTACCGTCAGTCCTCCTAGATGGCGCCACCATACTGCGCCGGGCCATTTTCTGCCTTAGCTTTGTTCGTGGCCGTATTTTCACCTGACGTGCTTTTAAGGCACAAAACAATGGCTTCGTGAAACATGGTGTTCGCTCTAGAAATATGTTCACATAAAACACCGTCGCTTACACCAACCGTCGGCCAGTGTCGTCGGAGGCAACCCCAAAGCGCCGCACTGCTGTGCAGCTAAAACAAGCACACTGCGAGCAGTACCAACTATAGTACGAATCGGTGCTGCTATGTTTACTTGTACTTTCGTAACTTTCACTGTTCACCCCAGCATTCATAATGCTATAAACAGAATGTGCCCTAAATTTAAGTGCAAATAGCTCGTTCGGCAAGCTTATAAGCCCTGCCTAATTTGGGTTTGCTTTTGCCAGCCTCACCCAATCGCACAGCTGGGAATACGACATAATAGGTTCGGTTGCGGGAAATTGGCTAGTGGGTCGCATGGCCATTCCCTTTCCCCCAATAATATAGCTCATTTGAGCGAAGTTTACGTTAAAAATGGTGTCGGTATGATTCCAAGAAGGCAATCTTCCAAACGGGCCAAACTTGTGTTTTGTCTCCATGGCCCCATTAAGGGCTTAAAATTGAATAATATCTCGTCTAAGCGGAAGACGAACCCATGCGTAACTGTAGAAAGTTAACCTTAATCTTTCTTAACACTTATTCATTTTAACAGCTCAACTTTTATGGGTGATATACATGGCTCATGCAAGAATTATTGACTTACCTGCACACGATGGACTCTTCGATAGCGTTTGGTACCGTATCCATAATCTGCAATTAAGAACATAATTTAGATCAAGCTTTTACAATGAAACTATAACCGGCTATAGCTTCGGTGGCGCCACGAAATGTAGGGGAGCCATCGAAAGCCCTCTAGTGGCACGTTTTGAAAACATCCGTGGATCTCTCCGGGCGGCGCCCACTATCGTTGCTACTATTGACCATGTTCACGACTGCGATTTCCCGTCTGCGGGCAGTAGACTTTAATATTTGTGCGGAGCACTGACATTTCTTGCAGAATAGATGGGTAATTTACGAGAGTGAAAATATCTTTAGGTCGACTGCCGTGTAATTAAATCCGCCTTTGTACCTCTCCGAAGGGTGACAGACCATGGATCGCTAAGACGTGAAGGTGAACATTTTGACAGACTTCTGTCTGGTCGGGAAGTTGCTAAAATGAAATTTAATTATGCTCCAACCAATACATGTACAAAACCCGACGTTCAAAAGCCGGCTCGGCTTCTTCTTCAGGGTTGACTGGGGCCACGTTGCAGCTGCGACTTATTGTCTCACTTTTGCTGCCCCACGCAAAGCCCTTCGCTGCGGCACGTAATCCGTGTGTGTACACCGAAGGGGGAGTACCAAGGGAGCGATTAAGGTTCCCAGGGGTTCGTTGGATAGTCCACTACTCAAGGAAAAGTCGCTTCCTCCAGTTCGTTTCCCTTTCGAGGATGGCCGTTCCGGAGAAATCAATTTTGTGGTCGGCCACTTCACAGTGTTCGGCGACTGCGCAGCGTTCTCTACTCTGTTTCCGTACGTCGCTTTTGTGTTGCCTAATCCTCTACAGTACATTTTTGCTTTCACCGATGTATGAGGCGTTGCACTCAGTGCACGGAATGCGGTAAACGACCCCGGGTGCTTTCCCTATTGTCTGCCCGTCTTTGGGGCGGGGGATTAGGCGGCCTATATAGTTGTCGAAGGCTTGTGGGCGATGAGCACTCCTACTCCTCTGAAAATGCGGGCCAAGGCCTCCCTCGTTCCTGGGATATACGGCACCGGCACGCGTTTCAGAGTTCCGACGGTTGATGTCCTTGGAGAGTTTGTGACCGTGTTCTGCTCTTTGCGGCGGGTTACGGAGTGAAAAAACTTTTTCGGGTAGCTGTTTTTCTGGAGGTCCGTAGTTACAGGGCTTACCTCTTTTTTACGTTCGGATTCGGACGAGCAAATTGCATCAGCTCTGTTAAATAAAAAGGACACAACAAAGGCTTTGTGGTTAGCGGGGTGGGCCGAATTAAAATGAAGGTAGCGACCGGTGTGCGTCGGCTTCCTGTGAACGGAGAACACCAGGCTCTCGCCTCCTCTTTTCACTTGGGCGTCAAGAAAGGGAATGGAGCCGTCTCGTTCACATTCAACCGTGAACTGGATGGCGGGGTGAACGTAATTTGGCGTTTTTTCAGGCTGTCAACTGCGGAGGCCTTCACTATGCAGAAACAGTCGTCTACATACCGAAGAAAAAGTTTAGGTTGCGGCAGGAAGGAGCTCAAAGCCTTTCCTTCCACGTGCTCCATCGTCAAGTTAGCCATTGTTACAGAAATGACGGCCCTCATTGCTGCTCCAGTTTCTTGTTTGAAAATGTGTCCATTGTGCGAAAAATATGTGCTGGCCAAGCAGAACTCCAGTAGGCGGCATAGCTCGTCAGCAGTGAGCGGCGTCCTTTCTTTTAGGGTTGCGTCATTTCCGAGGGCAGTTCGGGCCGCGGATACAGCCAAAGGTACAGGAACACTAGTGAACAATGATACGACGTCGAACGAGACCAGGCTCTTGTTTTCGTCAACGCACACCTGTGACGCAAGTTGCACGAAGCGGCTGGAGTTGCGTACATGAGCCGACGACTTCCCGGCGAGGGGGGCGAGGATGCGGTGCAGAAAATTTGAAAGGGCTCGGCACGGGGTTGATGTGAAGTCCACGATCGGGCGAAGGGTGACGCCAGGTTCGTGGATCTTCGGTAATCCGTAGAAAGTAGGTGCGGAGCCGTTTCGGCAGATCAAACGAAGGTATAGTATTTTTTATTCCGGGTGGTTCTTGAAAATCGCCGCGAGTAACTTAATTGTTCATCTGCGTCTGCGTTTTGTTTGCAGGATTCTTCTTTAACTTCGTATACGCGTTTCCATCCAAGAGAGCCGAAGCCTTCCGGTCGTAGTCCTGGCGTTCTAACACCACCGTCGAGTTGCCCTTGTCGGCAGGTAGGATAACAATGCTTTCGTCTTTTCGAAGTTCCTGAAGTGCACGGTTTTCCTCTGCGGTCAAATGTTTGCCCATTTATGTGTTTTGCCCGCTGAGACTGCGTTGGGCTGCTTGTTATTCGTCGTCCCTGAAACTTTCTAGGAGAACCTTAATTAGTAAGCAGAATTTAGTAATACAGCTATGGTGCGCCAGTAAACTGAGATCAAAATAGGTTCGATGCACTTGCATAAACTAGCGCACCTTATACCATGGCCCACGTTACGCGTGACGTTATACCTTTCTTGCTGACTGAGGAATTACTTGGAACAGACACGTCGCAGCTTTACTCGCCGTTCAATTATCCCGACCGTGTACATCGCCCCCCTCATACTTTCCGATGTGACGTCAAGTTATGGCGCATTCAACTAGATCTGTCTGTTTAATAAGAGCAAACGATAAGCTGGTATGAAGTCCACCTCGAGCTTTGTTTTATGCCGGATCGGCTTGTCCTGAAGCCGGCGGCAGCAAAAGTGTACAGCCTGTGGCTTAGAGCTTGAAATAAACATTTGCGGATGGCACACAAAGACCGCAGGAACTAAAATAGTGGGGCTTTGGCACAAACAAAACTCTCTCTTAACAACGATTTGCTTCGGAAAACTATGTCCTCCAATGCGAAAAAAAAAGAAGAAAAAAACGTTTTTCCCATGATGGCATTGATAATTTTGGGACTGCACGGCAATTTATTTTTGAAAACACATACGAGCTTTTCTGCCTCTTTCTGCCTCACGTAGACTGTTATGTTACGGAGTTTTCTCATTCATCACTTCTGTAATCTACAAAGCGTCAGCGGGGTCATATTTAACTGAGTGTGCACGTAATTATGCGAAAGCGTTAGACAGTCGGCGTGGAATGCGTGCCTGACTCACATTTTATGCCAACCAAAATTTATTTATTTTCATTTTGACTCAACTTTATTGCGTTTAGTTTTTATGCACCGTCGGCCATTTTAGGAGAAGTTTCACCGCTACAGACAGTTAACTCTAGCTTTCCCGCTCAATCGTTCATTTATGGACGCTTTCACATTTCATATATCGGTCTGGAAGAGCGGCCTATCGCAGCTTGCCATTATTCTGTGCAATTCCAATTGGGATGAAATCATTTTTAAAATCCTTTCAAGGGCAATAGAACCGGCTACCGACCTCGAAATCTAGCACGCACATAAGTTATCGTGACCAAATGTTAGAGGCGATATCTGCCATTGCGAAACCGACCCGTACACCTCTATGACACTCCTCCGATCCTGTGCATTGAAGTCCGTGGGCCTAATTGTGGCTTAGGCTACTGGAGGCACTTTTTACAAATTACAGGAGGTCTTCGGGGACACAAATTATAGTGCTGATCGAAGTCTGTCGTGGTGCATTGCGCACTTAGGGGACACTTAATCGAGGTGGAAGATTAGAGTCGGAAATGCTTCGACAGTATTCCGAAATCTTCGGCCGATCAAGCCGCATTTTTACGAGAAAGGTTCTTTCTGCCGTTCTTCTAGACCAAATTTTGAATATTGCTACATGTTCATTTTGTGGAAAATGTGTAGGCGAACGAAGAAAAAGTGAGTTATGAAATGAGTAAACATGTGCGGGAATTCAGAATTGTCCACTCATGAGTAAGCATCCTAACCCAGCATTTCTTCGTTGGGACCTCGTGATAACCAGATTTGGCTATGATTAGCCCAATACATTGGTCTATTTTACTGTTTGATAGGTTTTTTGTTTTTTTCGCTTATGATGGAACATTTGCACCTATATAGGGATAAAAGTGGTTAAAGGGACACTGAAGTGATATGTAAACATTGCGGGATTACTAGCGCAAATTGTAGTCCGGAGTCCCCAGGCCATGTTTCGACCACTCTAGGCGCGTTTACGCGATTTTATTTAGTAGAAAAACTAATTAGAAAATGCTGTCCTCCTCTCTTTACGCTCGCCCATTTTCTGTGGCGTTTTCGTGTGACGTCAGGAGGGGATGAGCTGGCAATTGGCTGCGCCACGGCTGCGCTACTGCACGGCTCCCCGGCCGACAGAGTCAGTCGGCCCAGCGTTTCGTCCGCCGGCGGGTCGTCGCAATCAAGGAGGTTAAAAAAAAATTGCTAGGTCGCAATTCGTTCGCTTAGTTGAAACGAAGCCAGGACACGTTTGTGAATGGAAGAATGTGCCTTTCTTTACTTGGTTTGTTTGTACACTGTATCTAGCTCCGGGTCGCTTCACACAAGCGCTGCACAAGCGCACATGCGACGCTTCGCTGACTGGTACGCCAGTAGGAAAATATAAGGCCTCTTGAAGGCGGGAGAAGAGTCAGCGAAGTCAATATAGGTACTAAGGAAATAAAATCAACTGATATTTTTACCGTACAGCGTAAAACTAGGGCGCGGGAAGCACTTTTTTGCGCTGGGCGAACAAGCACAGCGGTCAGCAGCACGACTACGCATCTGCGAACGCTTTTCCGTCTACGAAATGCAATTGCTAGACGCGAGCTACTGTGGAAACTCGGGCGACGCTTACTGCACGATCGCAGTACAACAAATAGTCACCTAAGCTGCTTGAAATGCCAAAACTAAATAAAAGTGTAAACCGGTTGTACAATATATACCGTATATTAGCAAGGCTCCCGCGTCCCGCTCCGTGGCTCAGTGGTCTGAGGTGCTAGGTATGTTACTGCAAATGTTTTGCAAGTCACGAGTTCGAATCCCCGCGGGTACGTGCTTTTTTTTTGTAACTTTTTTGTTTTCCGCCAATGTTTTCTATATTAAGTTCACCTTTTTTTGGGCCGCAACGTTCATGGCTACACGAACTAGTTCACAAAACGCGCGCAGGCTGGCTCTGGCGCGCTAGCGAGTTCTCGTTGGCGTGCTGTTGCCATAAGCACCGACTGCTTGCAGGCAGTGGGCACAGGCCAGAATGAACAGACCGTTGGCCTGGTGCGAACACGCTTTTTACAATACAGGCATGAGGGAGGCAAGCTCCAAATATGAGGGAAAAGCGCATGACATTTGGGCGTCTGCGGGTACGCGGAGGGCGTTCATGCACTGCGTAGGTCTCGGCTAGTGAATGCTACGACTACAAGCCGTCCTGGGAGGCTTATCTTGTGCATTTTACAGCCGACAACATGGCAGAAGCGCGGTACGATGATTACTGAGATATTGAGAATGCCCATCCAACAACGCCATTGGTTATGTTTTACAGAACCGAAACGGAAACCGAAACTTGTGTGATTGCTAACCTTGGGCATCGTCCAATCACGGCGCCCCTCCTCCCAACGTCACAGCCTTAGTTGGTGCGGCCGCCGCAAACCGCGCATGGTAGTTTTTCTTCTTTCGCGCTTTGTAAAATAATTACCGATTTGTCAACCGGATAAACGATGAAAAGTGTGCTAATTTGAGCCAGTCTACGCAGTGCAAGCAAAAACGGGAGCTTGACAAATTCACTTCAGTGTCCCTTTAACTTGTATATGTATTTTTATTCAGATGCAAAGCGTAGTACTCGGTTTGTACTTTTTCACGATTTGTTGTTCCGTGGTTTGGTTTTTTCTTCGGTGGCATTGTTATTTTGTACTCTATTGTTTGAGGACGATGCGAGAATAGGAAAATTTTGATTCGGTTAGTTCATTTTTGCAATTGGTTGTATATTATTTTTCACATTGTATTCTCTAGGTTTTTGTTCGTCCAGTCATCTCTGTTTATGCTATTATAATGATTACCTGTTGTGACTATCGTAATGATTTCTTTTCTGGGAAACTGCAGGGCATTACGTGGTTGGTGCTTTCTCAAGACTGCTCCATTCGTGCATAGTTTTTCCTCGACTTTTTTTTTTTCATTTTTACCTCCATTGTGTATAGGCGGTGTATAAGGTTTAATTTTTTATTTTTGTATCTTTGGGTGTTCGCTCGAAGAAACGCTTATAGTCTTTCTCTTCCCTCCGTTTTTAAACTTTCCTCGGACCAGTCATCTCCATTTATCGTATTGTAACGGTTAAATATGTTTACTCGTCCAATTATGCATCCTTTGAAAATGCAGGGCGTTAAGCAGCTGGACCTGTGGGCATATTTGGCGTATAATGCTTGAGCATTAAAAATAAAAGAAGGCTCAGACAGTATGAAAGCACATTCAAAAAGTGTGACTTCGCTGCGGTAGTTGGTGGGTGCGGCGGCCATGAATGGAGCACGGTGTTTTCGATTGTGCGGCCAATTACAAATTGTCGCCAGTTACAGATTATTATCAGTTAGAGACTGTGCATACAGATCCTATATGCATCAATCATGCATCCTATAAGCTAAATAATGCATTAAATAGGTTGAACTGCACAATGCACCCACAGGTCAGACTGCAACAAATTTATATTCAGTGTTTCCTTAAAAAAGCGTACGATCACAAACTCAAGGAAAACACATGCTACAAACTTTGGCATTGTTTCCCCTTTGGAACAGTAGTGAGTGGACGTGCTCAAATTCGAGATTTGGTTTAACTTGCTGAAGTTAAATATAAATGATGGGTGATAACGACCGTGGTAGTGGAATGTTAAGGACAAATATAGACCCTCCTCTCCCCCAGGAGCTTTTATACCTGTACCGGCGTGTGCAGACTCACCTCTTCGATCAGTACTGTTATATTGAAATTGCAGTTTCTATCTTGACCGTACGTTGTGGAACGTTTATTCCGAAGCTTCAATGTGAACTTCACGGTGATTTTTTTTGCTGTATGAAAAAGTGTGGAATCAGAAATTTTCTGAAATTCGTAACACCGGGTGTAGTGGCACCAAAAATAAGCCAACTAAAGTAATGTGGCGACACCATTCACAACACCAGAAATAATTATGAAACCCGTATTAGTTCACAGGACTCTACTGCACTCTGCGAAAACGGTTGTTTGTCGGCCGTTACATTGTGCTCTTTCCGTAAACCCGTTTCTCATCTCTGCGTATATTCTTTTTTCTTTGCGAAGGCACACGTATGCACCGTTTTTCTCAATGGAAGCACGACTTCCGGCTCGGATTAGCTGCGTGATTTACAACTAAATGAGTTGCGCAAAGTGCATGATTTGCCACTCTGCCGAATTCCCCTATTTGTCTCCGCATCCGCGCCTCCCAATTTGCAACTGTAAGATCTGGGCCGGGAGGATTTCCCGTATACCCTCACTAAAAGCAAAGCAATGTACAGTAATGGACAAATGAAACGCGAACGCAAAAATATTAACCGGAACATACAAATAGCGCAATTGTTTGCCTTCCAAGTAAAATTTTTGCATGGCTCAATTTCCGCAGAAAATGTCAAAATGTATTTCCCAAATACGTCACAACCACGCCACCGCAGGACCTCTACGAACCATATTCTTCAATTTGGCGTGTTCTGTTTCATATGATCGCGTTCCCATGTCATTTGTCCGAGGCTGTGTATCTGCGAAATAACTATGCCGATGGTTATTACATTTTGGCGGAATCTGACAAAGTACTTGAAAAAATGGTACATGATTCGGAATCCGTTCTTCGTTTTCTGAAGTCAAGTGATGGGCGCTATATAGTTAGCGTGAGTTGTGAAGATGCCACGCAGCTTCGAAATAAAATATCATTTCGTTCTTTGAGATTGATACGCTCAGATGAGTATTTTCTGAAGGCTTAGATGTTTTACAGTAGTTCACGTTTTTTAGGAAAAAAAATAAGCGATTTCTCTGTTGTGCCTCAACACTGACTCTTCGCCGATATTTCATGAAGTTAACTTTTTCGGATTACGTTCCACATAGAGTAAGTAGACATCATATTTTCGCTGCAGCCCGAAGAATTAATGACATTTTCTTTGTCATAATAAAACATCAGGGGTCACTCTACCCAATTATTAGCTACATTGAATAGACGTTTATTGACCAAGACATAGCACCGTTAATTCAAACACTGTGCGCGCACCACATGTCAAGAAATAATGACATCCTTTCTAAAGCAGCATAATTATTTGGTGCTTATAACATAGTGAATGCTGACAACAAAACATTGTAGGGGTCCACAATTCACAATTTAACTAAAGAAATGTAATAGTTCCTCTTCACTGAAGTTAGCCGTCCCAGAAGCGGTGCCAATTCAAATACCCAAATGGCTAGAAGCGTCATTGGTTAGACAAAATGCTTGTAACCCCGGTAGTTCTGCCATTTCAAAACTCGCAATACTTACCCACAAAGCAGTCTCCGTTCTCGGTTTCCTTCATTGATGACGGGCAGACACATGTGGGTGTTCCGTCAACAACTTTGCACGACGTCTTCTTGCCATTCTGGCATTCCTGAAGTTTCTGCTCGCAGGGATCTAAAATGGGTACAAAAATTGCTATGGTTTAACACTTCTCAATCTAGTTTTGGCGAGCGAAAGCAAAGAGTATACACACAGTGTTTCCTGAAAGTTTTTTTTCTTGAGATTTCGCAGCCTGCCTTCTAGCATCATCTATACTAAATGATTGGGTTCAGTTTTTTGCTTGCGTTAAAGGGCATGTACAGACAGCCAAGCCGGCGCCCCATCGATGGTGAGACTCAGGGATCAAGCGTTGGATAAACAGCCCTTCAAACTTGCTTAGTCATGTCGTTCGCTGACGCTGAAGAGCAAGCACAGGTGGCGCTGACAGGCTCCTAAGGAGAGAAGCGATAAGAAAGGCCCAGCTTGTGCGCCGATGACTAAAGGTCCCTTACGACGCGATGAATGACCTTGAAAGATGTAGCCCAGCAGAGGAGTCGCTCTAGAAATACCGACAGGTTGCAAATGAAATGTTACAACCACTCAACTGTGATCAACAAACATGGGATACTGTGCTGGTAGAGATTTGTCGGAACTGACAAGAGTTCTAAAGAAAAGCACTTTTGTGTGTCCTACTCGAACTTTTCAACCCAGGAAAGAACTAAAACTGTATTTTTATATGGAACATCACATAGAATATTTACACCGAAAACGTGACTCCTTTAGATTTTATATACCGTGAGTTGGTTTCCTTTATTGAGCCCGGAAATGAAAGCAACTTGTGACCCATGCCGCTGAAATATGCGACAATATTTTTGTATCCCATTTAAGGGCAGAATTTTCAGCAGCTATTATTTTACGGCGCGATAAACAGTCCAGATTAGCTTGCAGTTTAAAGGAGTGGTTCTTTTCGTTTATCTCAAAAAATCCGCGAGGTTATGTTAGCTCTCTGACTATATGATGAGGGATGGGCACGCGCCGCCGGACCTTACGTAGTTGCGGATGCAGTGGTAGATCGGAGCGGAGTGCGGAGTGTTCAGTCGCCACACCCTCTAACCCCCGCGTCTTCATATGGCCGTCCAATACAATGCCAGAAAACCTACCCAGACTGGCTTCTACCTACTGGATTGGCGGCATGCACCGAACCTTCCTTACTAGAGCTCTTGGGTATTCGCCCCTTTACGGGCTTGCCTTCCCGTAGAGTGCATTTTGGGCTAATTAGTACAGCATAAATAAAATTAATAGAGCAATCGAAGACGATGGACCAGAAGGGCTCATAAATGTGCGCCAAGGGTAAGCGGGCGTCCTTCGTGTCCTTCGTCTTCTGCTGCTGTATTAATCCGTAAGTTTTGCCTTCTCAGAATGAGATAGAAATGGCGCATTAAGGGTTTAGATGTCCCATCAAACGCGAAAAGGGACCATAGTTGTCGTTGGCGTCAACGCAAAGGGTACCAAATATGGCCGCCGACGTAAATATCAAACAAATAAATAAATAAAAAAACATTTGAGTTCATGTGGTGTTTCATTTCTGGAGCAGGAGGCGAGTGCATTACCACTGGGATAACCTGCACCATATCAGAATTTAATGAGGATTAGCCGTATGCGTTCGCCGTAACAGGTGCACGTGACGTCACGGGTGTAGAATAGGCGCACGCGGAGCAGAGCTCTGAGCCAAGAGAAGCTGTCGCGTGATGTGAGGACAGCCTGCTGTCGACGTAATTGGCTCCACATTACGACAAAATGAGAGCCAAGAAGAAAACCCAGGCATGATATAGCACTAAAGAAGCGTTTGATAATCGCTAGCATTCGCCTTCAAACTATGAAAGCAGACTTAAGTGTTCGAGGTATTTTTTACTGATTGTACATCTTCTATATCTGTACAGAGAATGACCTGACTGGCTGACTGACTGACTGGCTGACTGACTGACTGACTGAATGACTCACTGACTGAGTCATGAACGCCCAGCCAAAACTGCTAAACCTAGAGACTTGGAATTTCTAGAGTACTTTGGTGTCATGGCGCCGGGGCTCACTAATGCGGGATTTTTATTAAGTCGTACTCCTAATCGAGGAAAAGGTTGTGTTTTCGATATTTAGTAATTATATTGATCATCCGTTCACACATCGAGGGGTTTTGTGCTAAGTAAAGCCCTTAAAATATCTAAAAAGTGGTTTTAGGGAGTCGCCATAACCGACACTATTGCGGCGACTCTACATTTCGGTACAAAATGGGTGTTTTTAAAGATTATCCAATAAATGTTACAGTTATTGATTTATTCAATGGGTTTGTGCTAATAAATGTTACTTATACGAATGCTCAAAACCAATTTTGATGATTTTGCCAGCGACGCCGCCAAAAGGGGGAAACGGTTGTTTTAAATTCGCAGCCATGATGGTCCCAAAATTCTTAACCGGTTTCAATAGCAAGCCAAACTGCTAGAAATGTCAGACTTCCTATAATCGTGTAGGAGCTCAACATTGCGGAATTTCTTCAAAAATTACGCACCTGCAAGAATGAGAAGCACTAAAAGATTGTTCCGCCCAAGGACGCGGGTTCTATTCCCGGCCGCGGCGGCCGCTTTTCTGATGGAGACGAAAATCAAGAACGCCCGTGTGTTCGGAATTTCGACGCCCGTTAAAGATCCCCAGGTGGTCAAAATGAATCCGGAGCCCTCCGCTACTGCGCGCCGGCGCGTTAAACCTCATAAATTATTGAATTGTTTCACAAATCTTTGTTTTTATCGTATGCCCGTTTAGATATCTATTAAGTTTTTGTTCATTTAGGCGACCAATACAAATGTGTAAAAAGTGTTTTAGAAGAGTTTTCTGTAAAAGCCATGTAAAAGGAAGAATAAGGATTTTCGGTAAATCACCTGTCTTTACCGATTTCTTAATAATCATTCAGGCATTTTATATATCCCAAATCCTGTCTGCTTATACACGCTACCCATAAAGTTGTCCAGAAACCAATATCAGCATTTTGTCTCATAAGGCATTTATACAGGCAAGCGGGATTTTTAAAAATACACTCCTTTCGAACTGGAATGGAGAGACTTATGCTCTCTCAGGAAATGAAAATGAAGGGAAACTGAGAGACGTATGCTCTCAAGAAGTACTGAGCATTTACTGCTAGGTGGTCATAATTGTACTTTCTGGTTGTACACCTCAGTGAACAATAAGTTACAGAGGCTGCCTACTGTTCATTACTTACGAGTTCTTTCCGAATGCATCCCATCCCGCAATAATTTTACGCCTGATTTTTGTAACAGCGAAGCTGTTTAGCAAATCGTTATTTTTCGTGTCCGCAGTTTAAAATACCAAGAAATTGACGAGCGTGCGCACGTGAGCGCGGGCCCCATGGCGACTGCTCGGCAGTTAAAGGGAGACTGAAGTGAATTTGTCAAGCCCCCGGTTTTGCTTGCACTGCGTAGACTGGCTCAAAATTAACACACTTTTCATCTTTTCTCCGGTTGATAAGTCGGTAATTATTTTATAAGGCCTGAAAGAAGAAAAAACTACTATGCGCAGTCTACGGAGGCAGCACCGACTAAAGGCTGTGACGTCGGGAGGAGGTGCACCGTGATTGGACGATGTCCAAGGTTAGCATTCAAACAAGTTTTGGTTTCGGTTCTGTAAAACAACATGCTTGACATCCGGCGTTATCGTTGGATGGGCATTCTCGGTATCTCAATAATCGTCATACCGCGCTTCTGCCATCTTGTCGGCTGTAAAATGTCTAAGATAAGTCTCCCTGGACGGCTTGGAATCGTAGCAATCACTAGCCGAGGCCTACGCAGTGGATGCACGCCCTCCGTGTCACCGCAGACGCTCAAATGCCATGCGCTTTTCCCCCATATTTGGAGCTTGCCTCACTCATGCCTGTATCGTAAAAAGAGTGTTTGCAACAGGCCAAGGGTCTGCTGATTCTGGCCTGTGCCCACTGCCCGCAAGTAGTCGGTGCTTATGGCAGCAGCACGCCAAGAAGACCTCGCTAGCGCGTCAGTGTCAGTCTGTGCGCGTTCTGCGAACTTGTGGAGCAGTGAACGTTACGGCCCAAAGATGGTAAACTCAGTATCGAAAACATCAGCCGAAAACGAACAAATGAGCTTACAAAAAAAAAAAAAGAATGTATCCTCGGGGATTCGATCTTGCAACTAGCAAAGTTGCATGCATAGCGGTACAGACCCTTCGCCCACAGGCCAGCGCTAGACGCGATGGAAACATGAGGTATAATCAGTTTACATTTTTATTTAGTTTCAGCATTTCATGCAGCTGAGGTGACTATTTGTTGTATAGCGCTCGTGCAGTAAACGGCCCCCAAATTTACACAATATCTCACGTCTAGCAATTGCATTTCTTCGACAGAAAAGCGTTCGCAGATGTGAGGTCGTGCTGCTGACTGCTGTGCTTGTTCACCCAGCGCAAAAATTTGTTTCCTGCTCCCTAGTTTTACGCTGTACGGTAAAAGTTTCAGTTGATTTTATTTCCTTAGTACCTATATTGACTTCGCTGACTTCTCCTGCCTTCAAGTGGCCTTAGATTTTCCTACAAGCGTACCAGTCAGCGAAGCGTCTCATGTGCGCTTGTGCAGCGCTTGTGTGGAGCGACCTGGACTTGGAGCTTGTTGCATTGTACAGACTAACAAACTAAAGTAACGCACGTATTTACATTCACAAACCTGTCCTGGCTGAGCGAACGAACTAAGCGAACGAATTGCGACGACCCGTCGGCGGCCGGCGGACTAAACGCTGGGCCGACTGACTCTGTCGGAAGGTCGGCGAGCCGTGCAGTAGCGCAGTCAAGCCATGTCATTTCCTTGTGACATCACACGAAAATGCCACAGAAAATGGGCAAGGATGCAGATCGGAGGACCGCATTTTCAATTCATTTTCTACTATATAAATTCGCGTGGCACTCAGAGTGGTCGAACCATGGCCAGTGTCCTTTTAATAAACCGAGAAAATGCCGAACGCGCTTGTGTGCGTGCCTCGTGGAGACCGCCCAGCTGCCCCGGCGCACGTCTGCAATCCGAGAAAACCCACTTAAGGAGAATGGCCAAGATTGGCCGAAAAAAAAAAAAAAAACTCTAGCGTTCGCCCTAATCGTGCCAACACTTGCTCTGAACGAGAAGGGCATGCCAAAGCGTACGTACGCCCCGCCAAGGTGATGTTCAATGATTACCACTTCCGAAAAATAAAGGAAACTCACACTGATAGCCACAATGATGGAGTAAAGGTCGTTGCGGCAGTGAAGAAGGAGCAAACCGGCCGCAGTCGTGGACTTAAGGATCCGTGATGGCCCAGACGGTTGCGTACAGCATCGCTACCTCTAAGCTTTACGCGTTAGTTTTGTTAGTGTCTTACGCGTTAGTCTAGATTTCTCGCGCAGGAGGCGAGTGCATTACCACTGGGATAGCGTGCACCATATCAGAATTTAATGAGGATTAGCCGGATGCATTCGCTGTGACAGGTGCACGCGACGGCATGGGCGTAGAATAGGCACACACGGAGCAGAGCTCTGACCCCAAGAGAAGCTGTCGCGTGAAGTGAGGCCAGTCTCCTATCGGCGTAATTGGCCCCACATTACGACAAAAAGAAAGCGAATAAAGAAACCCAGGCATGATATAGCACTAAAGAAGTCTTTGATAATCGCTAGCATTCGCCTTCAAACTATGAAAGCAGAGTTAAGTGTTCGAGGTATTTTTCGAGTAATTGAGTGAGTTTGATATATCCAATTCGTATTTGCTTGTACATGCTACCCATAAAGTTGTCGATAGACTAATTCGATGATTTTGTCTCATGAAGAGTATAAACAGGCAAGCGAGATATTTTAAATTATAGTCCTGTGGAAGTGGAATTCAGTACAAATTTCCCTCGTAGCATACCGGTCGTATCTTTTGGGAATTGCTGCAATCACACCACTCTCGTAAAAGCCTATGTTTTGATTATAAAACTGCGTCTGATGGGCATTTTTACACGTACCACGTGATACATCCCGTGAGTAAGTAGTCCTTAGAGCCTACCATTGGGTACAAGTTGTCTAGGGATAGCTCAAATAAAACACGACTTCAAGCCGTTTCCTATAACCACACTCATTTAGAAGGAGCCTATTTATTGAAAGCTTGCACGAGTTCCTAATAGTGTACAACTCCATAGTGAACTGTCTAATTATGACAAAGGAGAGGTAAGCTTACAATGGTTATACCCATTTTTATTATGAGTATAGTGGCTCCATCGGGCATCGCCGGGTACTACCGCTAGTTTGATATATGTTGAAGTTATTTTCATTGCTGGAGCAATTTTTGGGTGGAGTATTAACAGAGCTTGGCCCCATATGCTAGCAGCTCAGCGATCTGCAGTCAGATCAAGATCATGTTCAGGTAGCTAAGAAAAGAGGTAAAACCCGAAACTCAAAAAATGGCGAAACAAGTGAATAAGGCTATTCAGATTCTATGCACACTCAAGCAAATGTCGCTCGAGAAAAAGTAACAGGGTGACGCCACTGGGATGAATAGGCCGTTACAGTCAAAGCGCAAGCCTGTAGTCGGGACTAGTCAAGATTTCTGGGCTCAGCACAGCTACAGAAGTAGAGCTGACACATGCACCAGTTTCTCGGAAATCGGACGTGCTTCAAATATTTCCCGGGTGGCGTTATCAATGTAGGACCTGAAAACATTCCTCCCATCAAAGCGTGCGCTGAATTTGCAAGGCGGGGAGTAAAACGCCAAGTTGCCCAGATGAAAGGGCATAAATTTTGTTTGCGGGTCAGAAGAGAATTATGTAATCAACCACATGAGAGATTTTTGGTACCACACATACTTGACAATAAACGATGCGCAAAGCGCATTTGTTCTCAAAACCTGCACCTAACTTATCTTGAGAATGGACGTGCTGCAAAACTTGTGTTGCTTGTTTGGGGTAAAAGCGGTATCTCCACATTAACCTCGTAACCGCTTTTCTGTTCAATGGACAGTGCCATTATCACGCAAAACGGCTATTTTCTGTGTTTATGGCACAGCCCGTTGGCGGCCGGTGCCTGGTTTTCACGAATTCGGCGACGAAGGCTTCCGTCAATGCCAACGTAGCCGAGTGAGCGAACGAAGAAGCGAAGGCAGAAAGAAAATGGAGAGGAGCGACTGGCGAAGCTGTGAGGTGGAGGGCGGCACGCGCGGAAATGGCGTCATCGTTCTGAGTGCTTCCCCCTCACATTAGCGTCATGCGTCTCCGCCAAGGAGCAACGCCAAGTACAAGAGGCGCCCTCCCCCTCGCGCCATCCCCAGAAGCTGCTCCATTCGCCACTCATGCGAACCTCGTGACATTTAGGCCGGAGGTTCAAACACGATTTGCAACATGGTTAATGCTTCCCCGTGCGTGGCTCACCCGAACCACGAAACAATTGCGCGGGAATTTCAAAAACGATTTGCAACAACATGCTAGCCTTCGGCGGCGACGCGTGGCGAGATAACGGCAAACTAGCGCGCACCGCCCAGCGTTCGAAAATCACCCGATTACTTCCTCAGACGCAGCAGATATGCGCCATGACCGAGAAGACTGGGGTTCACTCTGCACAAGAATTTCGCATTGGGGAGTATAGTAATCGTCAGTGCATTTTCTTTCTTTGGAAAGTTTTCCTTTTAGTGCGTAACTGTGAAAGCAACGTTTAAGCAATTGCATGCATAAGTTCACAAGAAAACCCTGCCATATTCAGCCAGGTGTCTGCTCTCACTTAGTAAGGTTGAAAGCAATCATGGCTTAATGGTTGCGGTTTTCTCTTCGGAAGCAGCGGAGAAGTTGGGTTGAACGCCACAACTTGCAAATTAAAATGCATTTTAATTTGTAAGGTCTGTACCAAAGTGTCAAGTGCGCCAAACCTCAAGCTCTCAGGAATATTAAATACAGGTTGAATGGTGCTAAATAAATTATTTGCCTCATTGTCAACATCATTATGTGCGGTAATACAATCTGTCTGCAAATATTCAGCGGGGGTTCTTTTAAATTGAAGTAGGAACATAATCTTCTTTATACCTTCCGAACTGTCCTTTGTAGGCCTGCTCGGGGTAGTCGTCATTTCTGTATCTTGAGATGTTTCGTCCGGAAAGAGACGAAATGGTGACTTACATATTGTTCAGCTCCCTGTAGGACCCTTCTTCACGCCGAGGGTATGAACTTCATTTCTTATAAAAAGAGACTTATGCTCTCAAGAACATTGAAGCGTTTACTGCTAGGGGGTCATAATTGTACTTACTGGTTGCACACCTCGGTGGACAATTAGTGACAAAGGCAGCCTACTGTTCATTACTTAGGAGTTCCTTCCGAATGCGACCCATCCCGTAGTAATTTTATGCCTGATTTCTTTAACAGTAAAGGTGTTTAGCAAATGGTAACTTTTTTGTCCACAGCTTAAAATGCAAAGAAATTGATGAGCGTGCGCACGTTAGCGAATGTCCCGTGGCAACGCCTCGGCAGTTTATGAAACCAAGAAAATGCCGAACACTCGGGTGTGCGTGCCTCGTGGCGACCGTTCACCTTCTCGGCGGACGTTTGCAATCCAAGCAAGCCCACTTAGGGAGATTGGACAAGATAGGGCGAAAGTAAAAAAACTCAAGCGTTCGCGGTAATCGTGGCAACACTTGCTCGAAACGAGAAAGACACATTTTGTCGTACATACGCCCCTCGAAACTGATGTCCACAGGTTACCACTTCCAAGAAATAAAGTAAACTTACACTTACAGCCACAAAGATGGAGTAAATGTTGTTGCGTCTGCGAAGAAAGAACAGAGCGGCGGCAATCGTGTACTTAAACCTTCGTGATGGCAGAGAAGGTTGCTTACAGCTTCGCTAATTTCAATTCATACGCGTTAATTCGGTTAGTGTCTTACGCATTATTCCCGATATCTAGAGCAGGAGGCGAGTGCATTACCACTGGGATAATCTGCACCATATCAGAATTTAATAAGAAATAAGGAGATGCGTTCGCCGTGACAGGTGCACGTGACGGCACGGGCGTAGAATAGGCACACGCGGAGCATAGCTCTGGGCCAAGAAAAGCTGGTGCGTGAAGTGCGGCCACTCTCCTGTCGACGTAATTGCTTACACATTATGACAAGATGAAAGCTAATAAGGAAACCAAGACATGATATAGCACTTAAGTAGCCTGTCATAGTCGCTAGCATTCGCCTTCAAACTACAAAAGCAGACTTAAGTGTTGGAGGTATTTTTCGAGTGAATGAGTGAGTTTGATATATTGAATTCGTGTTTGCTTATACATGCTGCCAATAAAGTTGTCCAAACACTTACTTGAGGATAAACCGGCAACCGGGATATTTTCAATTACACTCCGGTGGCAGTGGAATTCAGTTCAAATTTCCCGTGTAGCATACAGGTTGCCGTCTTTTGGGAATTTCTGGAACCACACTCCTCCCTTAAAAGCCTATGTTTATATTATAAAACGGTGTCTGATGGGCATTCTTTACACGTACCAGATGATATTTCTCCAGCTTCCCGGCGCACGTTTGCAATCCAAGCATACCCACTTAGGGAAATTGGCCAAGATTGGCCGAAAAGAAAAAAAAAATTGGGTTCGCCGTAATCATGGCAACATTTGCAAGAAACGAGAAAGACAGGTCATAGACCACGTACGCGCCCCTCCAAGGTGATGTCCAATGATTACCACTTCTGAGAAATAAAGGACAATCCCACTGGTAGCAACAATGATACAGTAAAGGTCATTGCGTCGGCGAAGAAGAAGCAAATCGGCTGCAATCGTGGACTTTAGTCTTCATGATAGCCGGGAAGGTTCCGTACAGCTTCGCTCTCTTTAAGCCTTACGCGTTAGTGTAAACTTACTTTTTGTGTACTAAAACGGTAGGTTATGCCAGTTTTTTCGGTACTAACACATAATGGTATATTAAGCATAATAACCACGCAAATGACGATAGACGAGGAGAGTTGACCTGAGGTTGTCAATGAATCACCACATAAAAATGGTAGATTCTCGATTGGGTTTAGTTTATTGCATCCCACGTCTCGTGGAAAGCAGTGGGAAGACCAGAGAAGTGTTTAAAAGTGCGCGTCGTCGAGTACGCCGGCACATGTAAAAAATGAAGGAAGCCCACACTAACTCCTAAGATCTGAAATAGTGATGCTGTTGGACTTTTACGGCAATCACGATGGTTTAAGTCCATGATGTCAGCCTATTTGGTTTTTCTGTGCTGCCGCAATGATCGTTACTCCATCACTATTCCTATAGGTCCTTCATTCTCTAAAGCGAAGCTTTGTACCTATACCTGCCGAGGGTTCTGTCGCAACCATCTGCTGGTACTCATTCTGCTGGTTACCTTTGCATTTGTTGCCTTCCATCATTAGTAAGACGAGTTACATTGGAACCTCCAATATTAATGGTAATAATTAATTGGGAGTTCATTATAGTTACAAAGAGGTTTCGGATTTGACACTTTGTTCTTGTTGTACCCAATGGTTTGTGATGTTACCTCTTTCAGCAGACGAAGAAATCTGGACATATGAAGGTACCGCCTGTTAAGCGATGTTTAAAATTTGTAAGGCAATAAAATACCTGGGTAATCCAGAAAATATCGAATTCTACAGGAGCTTGGTATTTAAGCCGCTAGCCTTCATCGGTTTATAAATCGTCCGTCACACAGAATTGTAGCTCGAAGCAGGTGTGACTTGCTGAGGTTAATCTCTTCCTAAAGTTTGAGTTCTTTTGATCAATTGCTTGCCATCTGATTTCAAGCGGCGTTCAACTCATTGCGTAAGTAACCTACGAGAGTCTAGGATGTCAAGCTAAGCGGGTTTCGTCCGTAGCATGGAGAAATATCAAGGAGAGGTGCTCATCCGGTTGGTTACCTTTGCAGGTGTCACCTTCCATCTTTTTCGGTGGTTTGCAGACGCACTCCCCCGTGGGTTCTTCGCAGGTCTTCCCAGTCTCACCGCACTGTTCTTCTTTCTCTTTTGTGCAGGCTGGTAGTCGTTTATAAAGAAAGAAGCCAAGTCTCTAAACAACAATCTCTTGACACCTTTCAAAATCTCGGTTTAAGTTTCGGTAAATTTAGAGGTCGTACCAATCAGCCGGTATAGATGCGTTCTGCAGCCTTTTTACAGTTTTTGAATGTAGTAAGATGAGTTACATTGGAACCTCCAATATTAATGGTAATAATTAATTGGGAGTTCATTTTAGTTACAAAGAGGTTTCGGATTTGACACTTTGTTCTTGTTGTACCCAATGGTTTGTGATGTTACCTCTTTCAGCAGACGAAGAAATCTGGACATATGAAGGTACCGCCTGTTAAGCGATGTTTAAAATTTGTAAGGCAATAAAATACCTGGGTAATCCAGAAAATATCGAATTCTACAGGAGCTTGGTATTTAAGTCGCTAGCCTTCATCGGTTTATAAATCGTCCGTCACACAGCATTGTAGCTCGAAGCAAGTGTGACTTGCTGAGTTTATTCTGTTCCCAATGTTTGAGTTCTTTTGATCAATTGTTTGCCATCTGATCTGAAGCGGCATTCAACTTATTGCGTAAGTAACCTACGAGAGTCTACGATGTCAAGCTAAGCGGGTTTCGTCGGCAGCATGGAGAAATATCAAGGAGAGGTGCTCATCTGGCTGGTTACCTTTGCAGGTGTCACCTTCCATCTTTTTCGGTGGTTTGCAGATGCACTCCCCCGTGGATTCTTCGCAGGTCTTCCCAGTCTCACCGCACTGTTTTTCTTTCTCTTTTGTGCAGGCTGGTAGTCGTTTATAAAGAAAGAAGCCAAGTCTATAAACAACAATCTCTTGGCACCTTTCAAAATCTCGGTTTAAGTTTAGGTAAATTTAGAGGTCGTACCAATCAGACAGTATAGATGCGTTCTGCAGCCTTTTTACAGTTTTTGAATGTAGTAAGATGAGTTACGTTGGAACCTCCAATATTAATGGTAATAATTATTTGGGAGTTCATTTTAGTTACAAAGAGATTTCGGCTTTGACACTTTGTTCTTGTTGTACCCAATGGTTTCTGATGTTAACACTTTCAGCAGACAACGAAATCTGGACATATGAAGGTACCGCCTGTTAAGTGATATTTAAAATTTGTAAGGCAATAAAATACCTGGGTAATCCAGAAAATATCGACACCTACAGGAGCTTGGTATTTAGGCCGCTAGCCGTCATCGGTTTATATATCGTCCGTCACACAGCATTGTAGCTCGAAGCAAGTGTGACATGCTGAGTTTATTCTCTTCCTAATGTTCGAGTTCTTTTGATCAATTGTTTGCCATCTGATCTGAAGCGGCATTCAACTCATTGCGTAAGTAACCTACGAGAGTGTAGGATGTCAAGCCAAGCATTTTTCGTCAGTAGCATGGAGAAATATCTACCGGAGGTGCTCATGCAGCTGGTTACCTTTGCAGGTGTCACCTTCCATCATTTTCGGTGGTTTGCAGACGCACTCCCCCGTGGATTCTTCGCAGGTCTTCCCAGTCTCACCGCACTGTTCTTCTTTCTGTTTTGTGCAGGCTGGTAGTCGTTTATAAAGAAAGAAGCCAAGTCTGTAAACAACAATCTCTTGACACCTTTCAAAATCTCGGTTGAAGTTTAGGTAAATTTAGAGGTCGTACCAATCAGCCAGTATAGATGCGTTCTGCAGCCTTTTTACAGTTTTTGAATGTAGTAAGATGAGTTACATTGGAACCTCCAATATTAATGGTAATAATTAATTGGGAGTTCATTTTTGTTACAAAGAGGTTTCGGCTTTGACACTTTGTTCTTGTTGTACCCAATGGTTTGTGATGTTAACTCTTTCAGCAGACAACGAAATCTGGACATATGAAGGTACTGCCTGTTAAGTGATATTTAAAATTGATAAGGCAATAAAATACCTTGGTAATCCAGAAAATATCGACATCTACAGGAGCTTGGTATTTAGGCCGCTAGCCTTCATCGGTTTATATATCGTCCGTCACACAGCATTGTAGCTCGAAGCAAGTGTGACTTGCTGAGTTTATTCTCTTCCTAATGTTTGAGTTCTTTTGATCAATTGTTTGCCGTCTGATCTGAAGCGGCATTCAACACATCGCGTAAGTAACCTACGAGGGTCTAGGATGTCAAGCTAAGCGGGTTTCGTCCGCAGCATGGAGAAATATCTACGAGAGGTGCTCATCTGGCTGGTTACCTTTGCAGGTGTCACCTTCCATCATTTTCGGTGGTTTGCAGACGCACTCCCCCGTGGATTCTTCGCAGGTCTTCCCAGTCTCACCGCACTGTTCTTCTTTCTCTTTTGTGCAGGCTGGTAGTCGTTTATAAAGAAAGAAGCCAAGTCTGTAAACAACAATCTCTTGACACCTTTCAAAATCTCGGTTCAAGTTTCGGTAAATTTGGAGGTCGTACCAATCAGCCAGTATAGATGCGTTCTGCAGCCTTTTTACAGTTTTTGAATGTAGTAAGATGAGTTACGTTGGAACCTCCAATATTATTGGTAATAATTAATTGGGAGTTCATTTTTGTTACAAAGAGGTTTCGGCTTTGACACTTTGTTCTTGTTGTACCCAATGGTTTGTGATGTTAACTCTTTCAGCAGACAACGAAATCTGGACATAAGAAGGTACCGCCTGTTAAGTGATATTTAAAATTTGTAAGGCAATAAAATACCTGGGTAATCCAGAAAATATCGACATCTACAGGATCTTGGTATTTAGGCCGCTAGCCTTCATCGTTTTATATATCGTCCGTCACACAGCATTGTAGCTCGAAGCAAGTGTGACTTGCTGAGTTTATTCTCTTCCTAATGTTTGAGTTCTTTTGATCAATTGTTCGCCGTCTGATCTGAAGCGGCATTCAACACATCGCGTAAGTAACCTACGAGGGTCTAGGATGTCAAGCTAAGCGGGTTTCGTCTGCAGCATGGAGAAATATCTACGAGAGGTGCTCACCCGGCCCGTTACCTTTGCAGGTGTCACCTTCCATCTTTTTCGGTGGTTTGCAGACGCACTCCCCCGTGGATTCTTCGCAGGTCTTCCCAGTCTCACCGCACTGTTCTTCTTTCTCTTTTGTGCAGGCTGGTAGTCGTTTATAAAAAAAGAAGTCAAGTCTGTAAACAACAATCTCTTGACACCTTTCAAAATCTCGGTTTAAGTTTAGGTAAATTTAGAGGTCGTACCAATCAGCCAGTATAGATGCGTTCTGCAGCTTTTTTATAGTTTTTGAATGTAGTAAGATGAGTTACAATGGAACCTCCAATAATAATGGTAAAAATAATTGGGAGTTCTTTTTAGTTACAAAGAGATTTCGGCTTTGACACTTTGTTCTTGTTGTACCCAATGGTTTGTGATGTTAACTCTTTCAGCAGACAACGAAATCTGGACATATGAAGGTACTGCCTGTTAAGTGATATTTAAAATTTATAACGCAATAAAATACCTGGGTAATCCAGAAAATATCGACATCTACAGGAGCTTGGTATTTAGGCCGCTAGCCTTCATCGGTTTATATATCGTCCGTCACACAGCATTGTAGCTCGAAGCAAGTGTTACATTCTGAGTTTATTCTCTTCCTAATGTTTGAGTTGTTTTCATCAATTGTTTGCCATCTGATGTGAAGCGGCATTCAACTCATTGCGTAAGTAACCTACGAGAGTCTAGGATGTGAAGCTAAGCGGGTTTCGTCCGCAGCATGGAGAACTATCTACGAGAGGTGCTCATCTGGCTGGTTACCTTTGCAGGTGTCACCTTCCATCATTTTCGGTGGTTTGCAGACGCACTCCCCCGTGGATTCTTCGCAGGTCTTCCCAGTCTCACCGCACTGTTCTTCTTTCTCTTTTGTGCAGGCTGGTAGTCGTTTATAAAGAAAGAAGCCAAGTCTGTAAACAACAATCTCTTGACACCTTTCAAAATCTCGGTTCAAGTTTCGGTAAATTTGGAGGTCGTACCAATCAGCCAGTATAGATGCGTTCTGCAGCCTTTTTACAGTTTTTGAATGTAGTAAGATGAGTTACGTTAGAACCTCCAATATTATTGGTAATAATTAATTGGGAGTTCATTTTTGTTACAAAGAGGTTTCGGCTTTGACACTTTGTTCTTGTTGTACCCAATGGTTTGTGATGTTAACTCTTTCAGCAGACAACGAAATCTGGACATAAGAAGGTACCGCCTGTTAAGTGATATTTAAAATTTGTAAGGCAATAAAATACCTGGGTAATCCAGAAAATATCGACATCTACAGGAGCTTGGTATTTAGGCCGCTAGCCTTCATCGGTTTATATATCGTCCGTCACACAGCATTGTAGCTCGAAGCAAGTGTGACTTGCTGAGTTTATTCTGTTCCCAATGTTTGAGTTCTTTTGATCAATTGTTTGCCATCTGATCTGAAGCGGCATTCAACTTATTGCGTAAGTAACCTACGAGAGTCTACGATGTCAAGCTAAGCGGGTTTCGTCGGCAGCATGGAGAAATATCAAGGAGAGGTGCTCATCTGGCTGGTTACCTTTGCAGGTGTCACCTTCCATCTTTTTCGGTGGTTTGCAGATGCACTCCCCCGTGGATTCTTCGCAGGTCTTCCCAGTCTCACCGCACTGTTTTTCTTTCTCTTTTGTGCAGGCTGGTAGTCGTTTATAAAGAAAGAAGCCAAGTCTATAAACAACAATCTCTTGGCACCTTTCAAAATCTCGGTTTAAGTTTAGGTATATTTAGAGGTCGTACCAATCAGACAGTATAGATGCGTTCTGCAGCCTTTTTACAGTTTTTGAATGTAGTAAGATGAGTTACGTTGGAACCTCCAATATTAATGGTAATAATTATTTGGGAGTTCATTTTAGTTACAAAGAGATTTCGGCTTTGACACTTTGTTCTTGTTGTACCCAATGGTTTCTGATGTTAACACTTTCAGCAGACAACGAAATCTGGACATATGAAGGTACCGCCTGTTAAGTGATATTTAAAATTTGTAAGGCAATAAAATACCAGGGTAATCCAGAAAATATCGACACCTACAGGAGCTTGGTATTTAGGCCGCTAGCCGTCATCGGTTTATATATCGTCCGTCACACAGCATTGTAGCTCGAAGCAAGTGTGACATGCTGAGTTTATTCTCTTCCTAATGTTCGAGTTCTTTTGATCAATTGTTTGCCATCTGATCTGAAGCGGCATTCAACTCATTGCGTAAGTAACCTACGAGAGTGTAGGATGTCAAGCCAAGCATTTTTCGTCAGTAGCATGGAGAAATATCTACCGGAGGTGCTCATGCAGCTGGTTACCTTTGCAGGTGTCACCTTCCATCATTTTCGGTGGTTTGCAGACGCACTCCCCCGTGGATTCTTCGCAGGTCTTCCCAGTCTCACCGCACTGTTCTTCTTTCTGTTTTGTGCAGGCTGGTAATCGTTTATAAAGAAAGAAGCCAAGTCTGTAAACAACAATCTCTTGACACCTTTCAAAATCTCGGTTGAAGTTTAGGTAAATTTAGAGGTCGTACCAATCAGCCAGTATAGATGCGTTCTGCAGCCTTTTTACAGTTTTTGAATGTAGTAAGATGAGTTACGTTGGAACCTCCAATATTATTGGTAATAATTAATTGGGAGTTCATTTTTGTTACAAAGAGGTTTCGGCTTTGACACTTTGTTCTTGTTGTACCCAATGGTTTGTGATGTTAACTCTTTCAGCAGACAACGAAATCTGGACATAAGAAGGTACCGCCTGTTAAGTGATATTTAAAATTTGTAAGGCAATAAAATACCTGGGTAATCCAGAAAATATCGACATCTACAGGATCTTGGTATTTAGGCCGCTAGCCTTCATCGTTTTATATATCGTCCGTCACACAGCATTGTAGCTCGAAGCAAGTGTGACTTGCTGAGTTTATTCTCTTCCTAATGTTTGAGTTCTTTTGATCAATTGTTCGCCGTCTGATCTGAAGCGGCATTCAACACATCGCGTAAGTAACCTACGAGGGTCTAGGATGTCAAGCTAAGCGGGTTTCGTCTGCAGCCTGGAGAAATATCTACGAGAGGTGCTCACCCGGCTGGTTACCTTTGCAGGTGTCACCTTCCATCTTTTTCGGTGGTTTGCAGACGCACTCCCCCGTGGATTCTTCGCAGGTCTTCCCAGTCTCACCGCACTGTTCTTCTTTCTCTTTTGTGCAGGCTGGTAGTCGTTTATAAAAAAAGAAGTCAAGTCTGTAAACAACAATCTCTTGACACCTTTCAAAATCTCGGTTTAAGTTTAGGTAAATTTAGAGGTCGTACCAATCAGCCAGTATAGATGCGTTCTGCAGCTTTTTTAAAGTTTTTGAATGTAGTAAGATGAGTTACAATGGAACCTCCAATAATAATGGTAAAAATAATTGGGAGTTCTTTTTAGTTACAAAGAGATTTCGGCTTTGACACTTTGTTCTTGTTGTACCCAATGGTTTGTGATGTTAACTCTTTCAGCAGACAACGAAATCTGGACATATGAAGGTACTGCCTGTTAAGTGATATTTAAAATTTATAACGCAATAAAATACCTGGGTAATCCAGAAAATATCGACATCTACAGGAGCTTGGTATTTAGGCCGCTAGCCTTCATCGGTTTATATATCGTCCGTCACACAGCATTGTAGCTCGAAGCAAGTGTTACATTCTGAGTTTATTCTCTTCCTAATGTTTGAGTTCTTTTCATCAATTGTTTGCCATCTGATGTGAAGCGGCATTCAACTCATTGCGTAAGTAACCTACGAGAGTCTAGGATGTGAAGCTAAGCGGGTTTCGTCCGCAGCATGGAGAACTATCTACGAGAGGTGCTCATCTGGCTGGTTACCTTTGCAGGTGTCACCTTCCATCATTTTCGGTGGTTTGCAGACGCACTCCCCCGTGGATTCTTCGCAGGTCTTCCCAGTCTCACCGCACTGTTCTTCTTTCTCTTTTGTGCAGGCTGGTAGTCGTTTATAAAGAAAGAAGCCAAGTCTGTAAACAACAATCTCTTGACACCTTTCAAAATCTCGGTTTAAGTTTCGGTAAATTTGGAGGTCGTACCAATCAGCCAGTATAGATGCGTTCTGCAGCCTTTTTACCGTTTTTGAATGTAGTAAGATGAGTTACGTTGGAACCTCCAATAATAATGGTAATAATTAATTGGGAGTTCATTTTTGTTACAAAGAGGTTTCGGCTTTGACACTTTGTTCTTGTTGTACCCAATGGTTTGTGATGTTAACTCTTTCAGCAGACAACGAAATCTGGACATAAGAAGGTACCGCCTGTTAAGTGATATTTAAAATTTGTAAGGCAATAAAATACCTGGGTAATCCAGAAAATATCGACATCTACAGGAGCTTGGTATTAAATCCGCTAGCCTTCATCGGTTTATATATCGTCCGTCACACAGCATTGTAGCTTGAAGCAAGTGTGATTTGCTGAGTTTATTCTCTTCCTAATGTTTGAGTTCTTTTGATCAATTGTTTGCCATCTGATCTGAAGCGGCATTCAACACATTGCGTAAGTAACCTACGAGAGTCTAGGATGTCAAGCTAAGCGGGTTTCGTCCGCAGCATGGAGAAATATCTACGAGAGGTGCTCACCCGGCTGGTTACCTTTGCAGGTGTCACCTTCCATCATTTTCGGTGGTTTGCAGACGCACTCCCCCGTGGATTCTTCGCAGATCTTCCCAGTCTCAGCGCACTGTTCTTCTTTCTCTTTTGTGCAGGCTGGTAGTCGTTTATAAAGAAAGAAGCCAAGTCTGTAAACAACAATCTCTTGACACCTTTCAAAATCTCGGTTTAAGTTTCGGTAAATTTGGAGGTCGTACCAATCAGCCAGTATAGATGCGTTCTGCAGCCTTTTTATAGTTTTTGAATGTAGTAAGATGAGTTACGCTGAAACCTCCAATAATAATGGTAATAATTAATTGGGAGTTCATTTTAGTTACAAAGAGGTTTCGGCTTTGACACTTTGTTCTTGTTGTACCCAATGGTTTGTGATGTTAACTCTTTCAGCAGACAACGAAATCTGGACATATGAAGGTACTGCCTGTTAAGTGATATTTAAAATTTATAAGGCAATAAAATACCTGGGCAATCCAGAAAATATCGACATCTACAGGAGCTTGGTATTTAGGCCGCTAGCCTTCATCGTTTTATATATCGTCCGTCACACAGCATTGTAGCTCGAAGCAAGTGTGACTTGCTGAGTTTATTCTCTTCCTAATGTTTGAGTTCTTTTGATCAATTGTTTGCCACCTGATCTGAAGCGGCATTCAACTCATTGCGTAAGTAACCTACGAGAGTCTAGGATGTGAAGCTAAGTGGGTTTCGTCCGCAGCATGGAGAAATATCTACGAGAGGTGCTCATCTGGCTGGTTACCTTTGCAGGTGTCACCTTCCATCATTTTCGGTGGTTTGCAGACGCACTCCCCCGTGGATTCTTCGCAGATCTTCCCAGTCTCAGCGCACTGTTCTTCTTTCTCTTTTGTGCAGGCTGGTAGTCGTTTATAAAGAAAGAAGCCAAGTCTGTAAACAAAAATCTCTTGACACCTTTCAAAATCTCGGTTTAAGTTTCGGTAAATTTGGAGGTCGTACCAATCAGCCAGTATAGATGCGTTCTGCAGCCTTTTTATAGTTTTTGAATGTAGTAAGATGAGTTACGCTGAAACCTCCAATAATAATGGTAATAATTAATTGGGAGTTCATTTTAGTTACAAAGAGGTTTCGGCTTTGACACTTTGTTCTTGTTGTACCCAATGGTTTGTGATGTTAACTCTTTCAGCAGACAACGAAATCTGGACATATGAAGGTACTGCCTGTTAAGTGATATTTAAAATTTATAACGCAATAAAATACCTGGGTAATCCAGAAAATATCGACATCTACAGGAGCTTGGTATTTAGGCCGCTAGCCTTCATCGGTTTATATATCGTCCGTCACACAGCATTGTAGCTCGAAGCAAGTGTGACTTGCTGAGTTTATTCTGTTCCCAATGTTTGAGTTCTTTTGATCAATTGTTTGCCATCTGATCTGAAGCGGCATTCAACTTATTGCGTAAGTAACCTACGAGAGTCTACGATGTCAAGCTAAGCGGGTTTCGTCGGCAGCATGGAGAAATATCAAGGAGAGGTGCTCATCTGGCTGGTTACCTTTGCAGGTGTCACCTTCCATCTTTTTCGGTGGTTTGCAGATGCACTCCCCCGTGGATTCTTCGCAGGTCTTCCCAGTCTCACCGCACTGTTTTTCTTTCTCTTTTGTGCAGGCTGGTAGTCGTTTATAAAGAAAGAAGCCAAGTCTGTAAACAACAATCTCTTGACACCTTTCAAAATCTCGGTTTAAGTTTCGGTAAATTTGGAGGTCGTACCCATCAGCCAGTATAGATGCGTTCTGCAGCCTTTTTACAGTTTTTGAATGTAGTAAGATGAGTTACGTTGGAACCTCCAATATTAATGGTAATAATTATTTGGGAGTTCATTTTAGTTACAAAGAGATTTCGGCTTTGACACTTTGTTCTTGTTGTACCCAATGGTTTCTGATGTTAACACTTTCAGCAGACAACGAAATCTGGACATATGAAGGTACCGCCTGTTAAGTGATATTTAAAATTTGTAAGGCAATAAAATACCTGGGTAATCCAGAAAATATCGACACCTACAGGAGCTTGGTATTTAGGCCGCTAGCCGTCATCGGTTTATATATCGTCCGTCACACAGCATTGTAGCTCGAAGCAAGTGTGACATGCTGAGTTTATTCTCTTCCTAATGTTCGAGTTCTTTTGATCAATTGTTTGCCATCTGATCTGAAGCGGCATTCAACTCATTGCGTAAGTAACCTACGAGAGTGTAGGATGTCAAGCCAAGCATTTTTCGTCAGTAGCATGGAGAAATATCTACCGGAGGTGCTCATGCAGCTGGTTACCTTTGCAGGTGTCACCTTCCATCATTTTCGGTGGTTTGCAGACGCACTCCCCCGTGGATTCTTCGCAGGTCTTCCCAGTCTCACCGCACTGTTCTTCTTTCTGTTTTGTGCAGGCTGGTAGTCGTTTATAAAGAAAGAAGCCAAGTCTGTAAACAACAATCTCTTGACACCTTTCAAAATCTCGGTTGAAGTTTAGGTAAATTTAGAGGTCGTACCAATCAGCCAGTATAGATGCGTTCTGCAGCCTTTTTACAGTTTTTGAATGCAGTAAGATGAGTTACATTGGAACCTCCAATATTAATGGTAATAATTAATTTGGAGTTCATTTTTGTTACAAAGAGGTTTCGGCTTTGACACTTTGTTCTTGTTGTACCCAATGGTTTGTGATGTTAACTCTTTCAGCAGACAACGAAATCTGGACTTATGAAGGTACTGCCTGTTAAGTGATATTTAAAATTGATAAGGCAATAAAATACCTGGGTAATCCAGAAAATATCGACATCTACAGGAGCTTGGTATTTAGGCCGCTAGCCTTCATCGGTTTATATATCGTCCGTCACACAGCATTGTAGCTCGAAGCAAGTGTGACTTGCTGAGTTTATTCTCTTCCTAATGTTTGAGTTCTTTTGATCAATTGTTTGCCGTCTGATCTGAAGCGGCATTCAACACATCGCGTAAGTAACCTACGAGGGTCTAGGATGTCAAGCTAAGCGGGTTTCGTCCGCAGCATGGAGAAATATCTACGAGAGGTGCTCATCTGGCTGGTTACCTTTGCAGGTGTCACCTTCCATCATTTTCGGTGGTTTGCAGACGCACTCCTCCGTGGATTCTTCGCAGGTCTTCCCAGTCTCACCGCACTGTTCTTCTTTCACTTTTGTGCAGGCTGGTAGTCGTTTATAAAGAAAGAAGCCAAGTCTGTAAACAACAATCTCTTGACACCTTTCAAAATCTCGGTTTAGGTTCGGTAAATTTGGAGGTCGTACCAATCAGCCAGTATAGATGCGTTCTGCAGCCTTTTTACAGTTTTTGAATGTAGTAAGATGAGTTACAATGGAACCTCCAATAATAATGGTAAAAATAATTGGGAGTTCTTTTTAGTTACAAAGAGATTTCGGCTTTGACACTTTGTTCTTGTTGTACCCAATGGTTTGTGATGTTAACTCTTTCAGCAGACAACGAAATCTGGACATATGAAGGTACTGCCTGTTAAGTGATATTTAAAATTTATAACGCAATAAAATACCTGGGTAATCCAGAAAATATCGACATCTACAGGAGCTTGGTATTTAGGCCGCTAGCCTTCATCGGTTTATATATCGTCCGTCACACAGCATTGTAGCTCGAAGCAAGTGTTACATTCTGAGTTTATTCTCTTCCTAATGTTTGAGTTCTTTTCATCAATTGTTTCCATCTGATGTGAAGCGGCATTCAACACATCGCGTAAGTAACCTACGAGGGTCTAGGATGTCAAGCTAAGCGGGTTTCGTCCGCAGCATGGAGAAATATCTACGAGAGGTGCTCATCTGGCTGGTTACCTTTGCAGGTGTCACCTTCCATCATTTTCGGTGGTTTGCAGACGCACTCCCCCGTGGATTCTTCGCAGGTCTTCCCAGTCTCACCGCACTGTTCTTCTTTCTCTTTTGTGCAGGCTGGTAGTCGTTTATAAAGAAAGAAGCCAAGTCTGTAAACAACAATCTCTTGACACCTTTCAAAATCTCGGTTTAAGTTTCGGTAAATTTGGAGGTCGTACCAATCAGCCAGTATAGATGCGTTCTGCAGCCTTTTTACAGTTTTTGAATGTAGTAAGATGAGTTACGTTGGAACCTCCAATATTATTGGTAATAATTAATTGGGAGTTCATTTTTGTTACAAAGAGGTTTCGGCTTTGACACTTTGTTCTTGTTGTACCCAATGGTTTGTGATGTTAACTCTTTCAGCAGACAACGAAATCTGGACATAAGAAGGTACCGCCTGTTAAGTGATATTTAAAATTTGTAAGGCAATAAAATACCTGGGTAATCCAGAAAATATCGACATCTACAGGATCTTGGTATTTAGGCCGCTAGCCTTCATCGTTTTATATATCGTCCGTCACACAGCATTGTAGCTCGAAGCAAGTGTGACTTGCTGAGTTTATTCTCTTCCTAATGTTTGAGTTCTTTTGATCAATTGTTCGCCGTCTGATCTGAAGCGGCATTCAACACATCGCGTAAGTAACCTACGAGGGTCTAGGATGTCAAGCTAAGCGGGTTTCGTCTGCAGCATGGAGAAATATCTACGAGAGGTGCTCACCCGGCTGGTTACCTTTGCAGGTGTCACCTTCCATCTTTTTCGGTGGTTTGCAGACGCACTCCCCCGTGGATTCTTCGCAGGTCTTCCCAGTCTCACCGCACTGTTCTTCTTTCTCTTTTGTGCAGGCTGGTAGTCGTTTATAAAAAAAGAAGTCAAGTCTGTAAATAACAATCTCTTGACACCTTTCAAAATCTCGGTTTAAGTTTAGGTAAATTTAGAGGTCGTACCAATCAGCCAGTATAGATGCGTTCTGCAGCTTTTTTATAGTTTTTGAATGTAGTAAGATGAGTTACAATGGAACCTCCAATAATAATGGTAAAAATAATTGGGAGTTCTTTTTAGTTACAAAGAGATTTCGGCTTTGACACTTTGTTCTTGTTGTACCCAATGGTTTGTGATGTTAACTCTTTCAGCAGACAACGAAATCTGGACATATGAAGGTACTGCCTGTTAAGTGATATTTAAAATTTATAACGCAATAAAATACCTGGGTAATCCAGAAAATATCGACATCTACAGGAGCTTGGTATTTAGGCCGCTAGCCTTCATCGGTTTATATATCGTCCGTCACACAGCATTGTAGCTCGAAGCAAGTGTTACATTCTGAGTTTATTCTCTTCCTAATGTTTGAGTTCTTTTCATCAATTGTTTCCATCTGATGTGAAGCGGCATTCAACTCATTGCGTAAGTAACCTACGAGAGTCTAGGATGTGAAGCTAAGCGGGTTTCGTCCGCAGCATGGAGAACTATCTACGAGAGGTGCTCATCTGGCTGGTTACCTTTGCAGGTGTCACCTTCCATCATTTTCGGTGGTTTGCAGACGCACTCCCCCGTGGATTCTTCGCAGGTCTTCCCAGTCTCACCGCACTGTTCTTCTTTCTCTTTTGTGCAGGCTGGTAGTCGTTTATAAAGAAAGAAGCCAAGTCTGTAAACAACAATCTCTTGACACCTTTCAAAATCTCGGTTTAAGTTTCGGTAAATTTGGAGGTCGTACCAATCAGCCAGTATAGATGCGTTCTGCAGCCTTTTTACCGTTTTTGAATGTAGTAAGATGAGTTACGTTGGAACCTCCAATATTATTGGTAATAATTAATTGGGAGTTCATTTTTGTTACAAAGAGGTTTCGGCTTTGACACTTTGTTCTTGTTGTACCCAATGATTTGTGATGTTAACTCTTTCAGCAGACAACGAAATCTGGACATAAGAAGGTACCGCCTGTTAAGTGATATTTAAAATTTGTAAGGCAATAAAATACCTGGGTAATCCAGAAAATATCGACATCTACAGGAGCTTGGTATTTAGGCCGCTAGCCTTCATCGGTTTATATATCGTCCATCACACAGCATTGTAGCTCGAAGCAAGTGTTACATTCTGAGTTTATTCTCTTCCTAATGTTTGAGTTCTTTTCATCAATTGTTTGCCATCTGATCTGAAGCGGCATTCAACTCATTGCGTAAGTAACCTACGAGAGTCTAGGATGTGAAGCTAAGCGGGTTTTGTCCGCAGCATGGAGAAATATCTACGAGAGGTGCTCATCTGGCTGGTTACCTTTGCAGGTGTCACCTTCCATCATTTTCGGTGGTTTGCAGACGCACTCCCCCGTGGATTCTTCGCAGGTCTTCCCAGTCTCACCGCACTGTTCTTCTTTCTCTTTTGTGCAGGCTGGTAGTCGTTTATAAAGAAAGGAGCCAAGTCTGTAAACAACAATCTCTTGACACCTTTTAAAATCTCAGTTTAAGTTTCGGTAAATTTGGAGGTCGTACCAATCAGCCACTATAGATGCGTTATGCAGCCTTTTTACAGTTTTTGAATGTAGTAAGATGAGTTACAATGGAACCTCCAATAATAATGGTAATAATTATTTGGGAGTTCATTTTTGTTACAAAGAGGTTTCGGCTTTGACACATTGTTCTTGTTGTACCCAATGGTTTGTGATGTTAACTCTTTCAGCAGACAACGAAATCTGGACATAAGAAGGTACCGCCTGTTAAGTGATATATAAAATTTGTAAGGCAATAAAATACCTGGGTAATCCAGAAAATATCGACATCTACAGGAGCTTGGTATTAAATCCGCTAGCCTTCATCGGTTTATATATCGTCCGTCACACAGCATTGTAGCTTGAAGCAAGTGTGACTTGGTGAGTTTATTCTCTTCCTAATGTTTGAGTTCTTTTGATCAATTGTTTGCCATCTGATCTGAAGCGGCATTCAACACATTGCGTAAGTAACCTACGAGAGTCTAGGATGTCAAGCTAAGCGGGTTTCGTCCGCAGCATGGAGAAATATATACGAGAGGTGCTCACCCGGCTGGTTACCTTTGCAGGTGTCACCTTCCATCTTTTTCGGTGGTTTGCAGACGCACTCCCCCGTGGATTCTTCGCAGGTCTTCCCAGTCTCACCGCACCGTTCTTCTTTCTCTTTTGTGCAGGCTGGTAGTCGTTTATAAAGAAAGAAGTCAAGTCTGTAAACAACAATCTCTTGACACCTTTCAAAATCTTGGTTTAAGTTTTAGGTAAATTTAGAGGTCGTACCAATCAGCCAGTATAGATGCGTTCTGCAGACTTTTTATAGTTTTTGAATGTAGTAAGATGAGTTACGCTGAAACCTCCAATAATAATGGTAATAATTAATTGGGAGTTCATTTTTGTTACAAAGAGGTTTCGGCTTTGACACTTTGTTCTTGTTGTACCCAAAGGTTTGTGATGTTAACTCTTTCAGCAGACAACGAAATCTGGACATAAGAAGGTACTGCCTGTTAAGTGATATTTAAAATTTATAAGGCAATAAAATACCTGGGTAATCCAGAAAATATCGACATCTACAGGAGCTTGGTATTTAGGCCGCTAGCCTTCATCGTTTTATATATCGTCCGTCACACAGCATTGTAGCTCGAAGCAAGTGTGACTTGCTGAGTTTATTCTCTTCCTAATGTTTGAGTTCTTTTGATCAATTGTTTGCCAGCTGATCTGAAGCGGCATTCAACTCATTGCGTAAGTAACCTACGAGAGTCTAGGATGTGAAGCTAAGTGGGTTTCGTCCGCAGCATGGAGAAATATCTACGAGAGGTGCTCATCTGGGTGGTTACCTTTGCAGGTGTCACCTTCCATCATTTTCGGTGGTTTGCAGACGCACTCCCCCGTGGATTCTTCGCAGATCTTCCCAGTCTCACCGCACTGTTCTTCTTTCTCTTTTGTGCAGGCTGGTAGTCGTTTATAAAGAAAGAAGCCAAGTCTGTAAACAACAATCTCTTGACACCTTTCAAAATCTCGGTTTAAGTTTCGGTAAATTTGGAGGTCGTACCAATCAGCCAGTATAGATGCGTTCTGCAGCCTTTTTACAGTTTTTGAATGTAGTAAGATGAGTTACGTTGGAACCTCCAATAATAATGGTAATAATTAATTGGGAGTTCATTTTTGTTACAAAGAGGTTTCGGCTTTGACACTTTGTTCTTGTTGTACCCAATGGTTTGTGATGTTAACTCTTTCAGCAGACAACGAAATCTGGACATAAGAAGGTACCGCCTGTTAAGTGATATTTAAAATTTGTAAGGCAATAAAATACCTGGGTAATCCAGAAAATATCGACATCTACAGGAGCTTGGTATTAAATCCGCTAGCCTTCATCGGTTTATATATCGTCCGTCACACAGCATTGTAGCTTGAAGCAAGTGTGATTGGCTGAGTTTATTCTCTTCCTAATGTTTGAGTTCTTTTGATCAATTGTTTGCCATCTGATCTGAAGCGGCATTCAACACATTGCGTAAGTAACCTACGAGAGTCTAGGATGTCAAGCTAAGCGGGTTTCGTCCGCAGCATGGAGAAATATCTACGAGAGGTGCTCACCCGGCTGGTTACCTTTGCAGGTGTCACCTTCCATCATTTTCGGTGGTTTGCAGACGCACTCCCCCGTGGATTCTTCGCAGATCTTCCCAGTCTCAGCGCACTGTTCTTCTTTCTCTTTTGTGCAGGCTGGTAGTCGTTTATAAAGAAAGAAGCCAAGTCTGTAAACAACAATCTCTTGACACCTTTCAAAATCTCGGTTTAAGTTTCGGTAAATTTGGAGGTCGTACCAATCAGCCAGTATAGATGCGTTCTGCAGCCTTTTTATAGTTTTTGAATGTAGTAAGATGAGTTACGCTGAAACCTCCAATAATAATGGTAATAATTAATTGGGAGTTCATTTTAGTTACAAAGAGGTTTCGGCTTTGACACTTTGTTCTTGTTGTACCCAATGGTTTGTGATGTTAACTCTTTCAGCAGACAACGAAATCTGGACATATGAAGGTACTGCCTGTTAAGTGATATTTAAAATTTATAAGGCAATAAAATACCTGGGCAATCCAGAAAATATCGACATCTACAGGAGCTTGGTATTTAGGCCGCTAGCCTTCATCGTTTTATATATCGTCCGTCACACAGCATTGTAGCTCGAAGCAAGTGTGACTTGCTGAGTTTATTCTCTTCCTAATGTTTGAGTTCTTTTGATCAATTGTTTGCCACCTGATCTGAAGCGGCATTCAACTCATTGCGTAAGTAACCTACGAGAGTCTAGGATGTGAAGCTAAGTGGGTTTCGTCCGCAGCATGGAGAAATATCTACGAGAGGTGCTCACCCGGCTGGTTACCTTTGCAGGTGTCACCTTCCATCTTTTTCGGTGGTTTGCAGACGCACTCCCCCGTGGATTCTTCGCAGGTCTTCCCAGTCTCACCGCACTGTTCTTCTTTCTCTTTTGTGCAGGCTGGTAGTCGTTTATAAAGAAAGAAGTCAAGTCTGTAAACAACAATCTCTTGACACCTTTCAAAATCTTGGTTTAAGTTTTAGGTAAATTTAGAGGTCGTACCAATCAGCGAGTATAGATGCGTTCTGCAGCCTTTTTATAGTTTTTGAATGTAGTAAGATGAGTTACGCTGAAACCTCCAATAATAATGGTAATAATTAATTGGGAGTTCATTTTAGTTACAAAGAGGTTTCGGCTTTGACACTTTGTTCTTGTTGTACCCAATGGTTTGTGATGTTAACTCTTTCAGCAGACAACGAAATCTGGACATATGAAGGTACTGCCTGTTAAGTGATATTTAAAATTTATAACGCAATAAAATACCTGGGTAATCCAGAAAATATCGACATCTACAGGAGCTTGGTATTTAGGCCGCTAGCCTTCATCGGTTTATATATCGTCCGTCACACAGCATTGTAGCTCGAAGCAAGTGTGACTTGCTGAGTTTATTCTGTTCCCAATGTTTGAGTTCTTTTGATCAATTGTTTGCCATCTGATCTGAAGCGGCATTCAACTTATTGCGTAAGTAACCTACGAGAGTCTACGATGTCAAGCTAAGCGGGTTTCGTCGGCAGCATGGAGAAATATCAAGGAGAGGTGCTCATCTGGCTGGTTACCTTTGCAGGTGTCACCTTCCATCTTTTTCGGTGGTTTGCAGATGCACTCCCCCGTGGATTCTTCGCAGGTCTTCCCAGTCTCACCGCACTGTTTTTCTTTCTCTTTTGTGCAGGCTGGTAGTCGTTTATAAAGAAAGAAGCCAAGTCTATAAACAACAATCTCTTGGCACCTTTCAAAATCTCGGTTTAAGTTTAGGTAAATTTAGAGGTCGTACCAATCAGACAGTATAGATGCGTTCTGCAGCCTTTTTACAGTTTTTGAATGTAGTAAGATGAGTTACGTTGGAACCTCCAATATTAATGGTAATAATTATTTGGGAGTTCATTTTAGTTACAAAGAGATTTCGGCTTTGACACTTTGTTCTTGTTGTACCCAATGGTTTCTGATGTTAACACTTTCAGCAGACAACGAAATCTGGACATATGAAGGTACCGCCTGTTAAGTGATATTTAAAATTTGTAAGGCAATAAAATACCTGGGTAATCCAGAAAATATCGACACCTACAGGAGCTTGGTATTTAGGCCGCTAGCCGTCATCGGTTTATATATCGTCCGTCACACAGCATTGTAGCTCGAAGCAAGTGTGACATGCTGAGTTTATTCTCTTCCTAATGTTCGAGTTCTTTTGATCAATTGTTTGCCATCTGATCTGAAGCGGCATTCAACTCATTGCGTAAGTAACCTACGAGAGTGTAGGATGTCAAGCCAAGCATTTTTCGTCAGTAGCATGGAGAAATATCTACCGGAGGTGCTCATGCAGCTGGTTACCTTTGCAGGTGTCACCTTCCATCATTTTCGGTGGTTTGCAGACGCACTCCCCCGTGGATTCTTCGCAGGTCTTCCCAGTCTCACCGCACTGTTCTTCTTTCACTTTTGTGCAGGCTGGTAGTCGTTTATAAAGAAAGAAGCCAAGTCTGTAAACAACAATCTCTTGACACCTTTCAAAATCTCGGTTTAAGTTTCGGTAAATTTGGAGGTCGTACCAATCAGCCAGTATAGATGCGTTCTGCAGCCTTTTTACAGTTTTTGAATGTAGTAAGATGAGTTACGTTGGAACCTCCAATATTATTGGTAATAATTAATTGGGAGTTCATTTTTGTTACAAAGAGGTTTCGGCTTTGACACTTTGTTCTTGTTGTACCCAATGGTTTGTGATGTTAACTCTTTCAGCAGACAACGAAATCTGGACATAAGAAGGTACCGCCTGTTAAGTGATATTTAAAATTTGTAAGGCAATAAAATACCTGGGTAATCCAGAAAATATCGACATCTACAGGATCTTGGTATTTAGGCCGCTAGCCTTCATCGTTTTATATATCGTCCGTCACACAGCATTGTAGCTCGAAGCAAGTGTGACTTGCTGAGTTTATTCTCTTCCTAATGTTTGAGTTCTTTTGATCAATTGTTCGCCGTCTGATCTGAAGCGGCATTCAACACATCGCGTAAGTAACCTACGAGGGTCTAGGATGTCAAGCTAAGCGGGTTTCGTCTGCAGCATGGAGAAATATCTACGAGAGGTGCTCACCCGGCTGGTTACCTTTGCAGGTGTCACCTTCCATCTTTTTCGGTGGTTTGCAGACGCACTCCCCCGTGGATTCTTCGCAGGTCTTCCCAGTCTCACCGCACTGTTCTTCTTTCTCTTTTGTGCAGGCTGGTAGTCGTTTATAAAAAAAGAAGTCAAGTCTGTAAATAACAATCTCTTGACACCTTTCAAAATCTCGGTTTAAGTTTAGGTAAATTTAGAGGTCGTACCAATCAGCCAGTATAGATGCGTTCTGCAGCTTTTTTATAGTTTTTGAATGTAGTAAGATGAGTTACAATGGAACCTCCAATAATAATGGTAAAAATAATTGGGAGTTCTTTTTAGTTACAAAGAGATTTCGGCTTTGACACTTTGTTCTTGTTGTACCCAATGGTTTGTGATGTTAACTCTTTCAGCAGACAACGAAATCTGGACATATGAAGGTACTGCCTGTTAAGTGATATTTAAAATTTATAACGCAATAAAATACCTGGGTAATCCAGAAAATATCGACATCTACAGGAGCTTGGTATTTAGGCCGCTAGCCTTCATCGGTTTATATATCGTCCGTCACACAGCATTGTAGCTCGAAGCAAGTGTTACATTCTGAGTTTATTCTCTTCCTAATGTTTGAGTTCTTTTCATCAATTGTTTCCATCTGATGTGAAGCGGCATTCAACTCATTGCGTAAGTAACCTACGAGAGTCTAGGATGTGAAGCTAAGCGGGTTTCGTCCGCAGCATGGAGAACTATCTACGAGAGGTGCTCATCTGGCTGGTTACCTTTGCAGGTGTCACCTTCCATCATTTTCGGTGGTTTGCAGACGCACTCCCCCGTGGATTCTTCGCAGGTCTTCCCAGTCTCACCGCACTGTTCTTCTTTCTCTTTTGTGCAGGCTGGTAGTCGTTTATAAAGAAAGAAGCCAAGTCTGTAAACAACAATCTCTTGACACCTTTCAAAATCTCGGTTTAAGTTTCGGTAAATTTGGAGGTCGTACCAATCAGCCAGTATAGATGCGTTCTGCAGCCTTTTTACCGTTTTTGAATGTAGTAAGATGAGTTACGTTGGAACCTCCAATATTAATGGTAATAATTAATTGGGAGTTCATTTTTGTTACAAAGAGGTTTCGGCTTGACACTTTGTTCTTGTTGTACCCAAAGGTTTGTGATGTTAACTCTTTCAGCAGACAACGAAATCTGGAGATATGAAGGTACTGCCTGTTAAGTGATATTTAAAATTTATAAGGCAATAAAATACCTGGGCAATCCAGAAAATATCGACATCTACAGGAGCTTGGTATTTAGGCCGCTAGCCTTCATCGTTTTATATATCGTCCGTCACACAGCATTGTAGCTTGAAGCAAGTGTGACTTGCTGAGTTTATTCTCTTCCTAATGTTTGAGTTCTTTTGATCAATTGTTTGCCATCTGATCTGAAGCGGCATTCAACTCATTGCGTAAGTAACCTACGAGAGTCTAGGATGTGAAGCTAAGTGGGTTTCGTCCGCAGCATGGAGAAATATCTACGAGAGGTGCTCACCCGGCTGGTTACCTTTGCAGGTGTCACCTTCCATCTTTTTCGGTGGTTTGCAGACGCACTCCCCCGTGGATTCTTCGCAGGTCTTCCCAGTCTCACCGCACCGTTCTTCTTTCTCTTTTGTGCAGGCTGGTAGTCGTTTATAAAGAAAGAAGTCAAGTCTGTAAACAACAATCTCTTGACACCTTTCAAAATCTTGGTTTAAGTTTTAGGTAAATTTAGAGGTCGTACCAATCAGCCAGTATAGATGCGTTCTGCAGCCTTTTTATAGTTTTTGAATGTAGTAAGATGAGTTACGCTGAAACCTCCAATAATAATGGTAATAAATAATTGGGAGTTCATTTTAGTTACAAAGAGGTTTCGGCTTTGACACTTTGTTCTTGTTGTACCCAATGGTTTGTGATGTTAACTCTTTCAGCAGACAACGAAATCCGGACATATGAAGGTACTGCCTGTTAAGTGATATTTAAAATTTATAAGGCAATAAAATACCTGGGCAATCCAGAAAATATCGACATCTACAGGAGCTTGGTATTTAGGCCGCTAGCCTTCATCGTTTTATATATCGTCCGTTACACAGCATTGTAGCTCGAAGCAAGTGTGACTTGCTGAGTTTATTCTCTTCCTAATGTTTGAGTTCTTTTCATCAATGGTTTGCCATCTGATCTGAAGCGGCATTCAACTCATTGCGTAAGTAACCTACGAGAGTCTAGGATGTGAAGCTAAGCGGGTTTCGTCCGCAGCATGGAGAAATATCTACGAGAGGTGCTCATCTGGCTGGTTACCTTTGCAGGTGTCACCTTCCATCATTTTCGGTGGTTTGCAGACGCACTCCCCCGTGGATTCTTCGCAGGTCTTCCCAGTCTCACCGCACTGTTCTTCTTTCTCTTTTGTGCAGGCTGGTAGTCGTTTATAAAGAAAGAAGCCAAGTCTGTAAACAACAATCTCTTGACACCTTTCAAAATCTCGGTTTAAGTTTCGGTAAATTTGGAGGTCGTACCAATCAGCGAGTATAGATGCGTTCTGCAGCCTTTTTACAGTTTTTGAATGTAGTAAGATGAGTTACGTTGGAACCTCCAATATTAATGGTAATAATTAATTGGGAGTTCATTTTTGTTACAAAGAGGTTTCGGCTTTGACACTTTGTTCTTGTTGTACCCAATGGTTTGTGATGTTAACTCTTTCAGCAGACAACGAAATCTGGACATAAGAAGGTACCGCCTGTTAAGTGATATTTAAAATTTGTAAGGCAATAAAATACCTGGGTAATCCAGAAAATATCGACATCTACAGGAGCTTGGTATTAAATCCGCTAGCCTTCATCGGTTTATATATCGTCCGTCACACAGCATTGTAGCTTGAAGCAAGTGTGACTTGCTGAGTTTATTCTCTTCCTAATGTTTGAGTTCTTTTGATCAATTGTTTGCCATCTGATCTGAAGTGGCATTCAACTCATTGCGTAAGTAACCTACGAGAGTCTAGGATGTCAAGCTAAGCGGGTTTCGTCCGCAGCATGGAGAAATATCTACGAGAGGTGCTCACCCGGCTGGTTACCTTTGCAGGTGTCACCTTCCATCTTTTTCGGTGGTTTGCAGACGCACTCCCCCGTGGATTCTTCGCAGGTCTTCCCAGTCTCACCGCACTGTTCTTCTTTCTCTTTTGTGCAGGCTGGTAGTCGTTTATAAAGAAAGAAGTCAAGTCTGTAAACAACAATCTCTTGACACCTTTCAAAATCTTGGTTTAAGTTTTAGGTAAATTTAGAGGTCGTACCAATCAGCGAGTATAGATGCGTTCTGCAGCCTTTTTATAGTTTTTGAATGTAGTAAGATGAGTTACGCTGAAACTTCCAATAATAATGGTAATAATTAATTGGGAGTTCATTTTAGTTACAAAGAGGTTTCGGCTTTGACACTTTGTTCTTGTTGTACCCAATGGTTTGTGATGTTAACTCTTTCAGCAGACAACGAAATCTGGACATATGAAGGTACTGCCTGTTAAGTGATATTTAAAATTTATAAGGCAATAAAATACCTGGGCAATCCAGAAAATATCGACATCTACAGGAGCTTGGTATTTAGGCCGCTAGCCTTCATCGTTTTATATATCGTCCGTTACACAGCATTGTAGCTCGAAGCAAGTGTGACTTGCTGAGTTTATTCTCTTCCTAATGTTTGAGTTCTTTTCATCAATTGTTTGCCATCTGATCTGAAGCGGCATTCAACTCATTGCGTAAGTAACCTACGAGAGTCTAGGATGTGAAGCTAAGCGGGTTTCGTCCGCAGCATGGAGAAATATCTACGAGAGGTGCTCATCTGGCTGGTTACCTTTGCAGGTGTCACCTTCCATCATTTTCGGTGGTTTGCAGACGCACTCCCCCGTGGATTCTTCGCAGGTCTTCCCAGTCTCACCGCACTGTTCTTCTTTCTCTTTTGTGCAGGCTGGTAGTCGTTTATAAAGAAAGAAGCCAAGTCTGTAAACAACAATCTCTTGACACCTTTCAAAATCTCGGTTTAAGTTTCGGTAAATTTGGAGGTCGTACCAATCAGCCAGTATAGATGCGTTCTGCAGCTTTTTACAGTTTTTGAATGTAGTAAGATGAGTTACGTTGGAACCTCCAATATTAATGGTAATAATTAATTGGGAGTTCATTTTTGTTACAAAGAGGTTTCGGCTTGACACTTTGTTCTTGTTGTACCCAAAGGTTTGTGATGTTAACTCTTTCAGCAGACAACGAAATCTGGACATATGAAGGTACTGCCTGTTAAGTGATATTTAAAATTTATAAGGCAATAAAATACCTGGGCAATCCAGAAAATATCGACATCTACAGGAGCTTGGTATTTAGGCCGCTAGCCTTCATCGTTTTATATATCGTCCGTCACACAGCATTGTAGCTCGAAGCAAGTGTGACTTGCTGAGTTTATTCTCTTCCTAATGTTTGAGTTCTTTTGATCAATTGTTTGCCATCTGATCTGAAGCGGCATTCAACTCATTGCGTAAGTAACCTACGAGAGTCTAGGATGTGAAGCTAAGTGGGTTTCGTCCGCAGCATGGAGAAATATCTACGAGAGGTGCTCATCTGGCTGGTTACCTTTGCAGGTGTCACCTTCCATCATTTTCGGTGGTTTGCAGACGCACTCCCCCGTGGATTCTTCGCAGATCTTCCCAGTCTCACCGCACTGTTCTTCTTTCTCTTTTGTGCAGGCTGGTAGTCGTTTATAAAGAAAGAAGCCAAGTCTGTAAACAACAATCTCTTGACACCTTTCAAAATCTCGGTTTAAGTTTCGGTAAATTTGGAGGTCGTACCCATCAGCCAGTATAGATGCGTTCTGCAGCCTTTTTACAGTTTTGGAATGTAGTAAGATGAGTTACGTTGGAACCTCCAATATTAATGGTAATAATTAATTGGGAGTTCATTTTTGTTACAAAGAGGTTTCGGCTTTGACACTTTGTTCTTGTTGTACCCAAAGGTTTGTGATGGTAACTCTTTCAGCAGACAACGAAATCTGGACATAAGAAGGTACCGCCTGTTAAGTGATATTTAAAATTTGTAAGGCAATAAAATACCTGGGTAATCCAGAAAATATCGACATCTACAGGAGCTTGGTATTAAATCCGCTAGCCTTCATCGGTTTATATATCGTCCGTCACACAGCATTGTAGCTTGAAGCAAGTGTGACTTGCTGAGTTTATTCTCTTCCTAATGTTTGAGTTCTTTTGATCAATTGTTTGCCATCTGATCTGAAGCGGCTCTCAACACATTGCGTAAGTAACCTACGAGAGTCTCGGATGTCAAGCTAAGCGGGTTTCGTCCGCAGCATGGAGAAATATATACGAGAGGTGCTCACCCGGCTGGTTACCTTTGCAGGTGTCACCTTCCATCTTTTTCGGTGGTTTGCAGACGCACTCCCCCGTGGATTCTTCGCAGGTCTTCCCAGTCTCACCGCACCGTTCTTCTTTCTCTTTTGTGCAGGCTGGTAGTCGTTTATAAAGAAAGAAGTCAAGTCTGTAAACAACAATCTCTTGACACCTTTCAAAATCTTGGTTTAAGTTTTAGGTAAATTTAGAGGTCGTACCAATCAGCCAGTATAGATGCGTTCTGCAGCCTTTTTATAGTTTTTGAATGTAGTAAGATGAGTTACGCTGAAACCTCCAATAATAATGGTAATAATTAATTGGGAGTTCATTTTAGTTACAAAGAGGTTTCGGCTTTGACACTTTGTTCTTGTTGTACCCAATGGTTTGTGATGTTAACTCTTTCAGCAGACAACGAAATCTGGACATATGAAGGTACTGCCTGTTAAGTGATATTTAAAATTTATAAGGCAATAAAATACCTGGGCAATCCAGAAAATATCGACATCTACAGGAGCTTGGTATTTAGGCCGCTAGCCTTCATCGTTTTATATATCGTCCGTCACACAGCATTGTAGCTCGAAGCAAGTGTGACTTGCTGAGTTTATTCTCTTCCTAATGTTTGAGTTCTTTTGATCAATTGTTTGCCATCTGATCTGAAGCGGCATTCAACTCATTGCGTAAGTAACCTACGAGAGTCTAGGATGTGAAGCTAAGTGGGTTTCGTCCGCAGCATGGAGAAATATCTACGAGAGGTGCTCATCTGGGTGGTTACCTTTGCAGGTGTCACCTTCCATCATTTTCGGTGGTTTGCAGACGCACTCCCCCGTGGATTCTTCGCAGATCTTCCCAGTCTCACCGCACTGTTCTTCTTTCTCTTTTGTGCAGGCTGGTAGTCGTTTATAAAGAAAGAAGCCAAGTCTGTAAACAACAATCTCTTGACACCTTTCAAAATCTCGGTTTAAGTTTCGGTAAATTTGGAGGTCGTACCAATCAGCCAGTATAGATGCGTTCTGCAGCCTTTTTACAGTTTTTGAATGTAGTAAGATGAGTTACGTTGGAACCTCCAATATTAATGGTAATAATTAATTGGGAGTTCATTTTTGTTACAAAGAGGTTTCGGCTTTGACACTTTGTTCTTGTTGTACCCAATGGTTTGTGATGTTAACTCTTTCAGCAGACAACGAAATCTGGACATAAGAAGGTACCGCCTGTTAAGTGATATTTAAAATTTGTAAGGCAATAAAATACCTGGGTAATCCAGAAAATATCGACATCTACAGGAGCTTGGTATTAAATCCGCTAGCCTTCATCGGTTTATATAACGTCCGTCACACAGCATTGTAGCTTGAAGCAAGTGTGACTTGCTGAGTTTATTCTCTTCCTAATGTTTGAGTTCTTTTGATCAATTGTTTGCCATCTGATCTGAAGCGGCATTCAACTCATTGCGTAAGTAACCTACGAGAGTCTAGGATGTCAAGCTAAGCGGGTTTCGTCCGCAGCATGGAGAAATATCTACGAGAGGTGCTCACCCGGCTGGTTACCTTTGCAGGTGTCACCTTCCATCTTTTTCGGTGGTTTGCAGACGCACTCCCCCGTGGATTCTTCGCAGGTCTTCCCAGTCTCACCGCACTGTTCTTCTTTCTCTTTTGTGCAGGCTGGTAGTCGTTTATAAAGAAAGAAGTCAAGTCTGTAAACAACAATCTCTTGACACCTTTCAAAATCTTGGTTTAAGTTTTAGGTAAATTTAGAGGTCGTACCAATCAGCGAGTATAGATGCGTTCTGCAGCCTTTTTATAGTTTTTGAATGTAGTAAGATGAGTTACGCTGAAACCTCCAATAATAATGGTAATAATTAATTGGGAGTTCATTTTAGTTACAAAGAGGTTTCGGCTTTGACACTTTGTTCTTGTTGTAACCAATGGTTTGTGATGTTAATTCTTTCAGCAGACAACGAAATCTGGACATAAGAAGGTACCGCCTGTTAAGTGATATTTAAAACTTGTAAGGCAATAAAATACCTGGGTAATCCAGAAAATATCGAAATCTACAGGAGCTTGGTATTTAAGCCGCTAGCCTTCATCGTTTTATATATCGTCCGTCACACAGTATTGTAGCTCGAAGCAAGTGTTACATTCTGAGTTTATTCTCTTCCTAATGTTTGAGTTATTTTGATCAATTGTTTGCCATCTGATCTGAAGCGGCATTCAACACATTGCGTAAGTAACCTACGAGAGTCTAGGATGTCAAGCTAAGCGGGTTTCGTCCGCAGCATGGAGAAATATCTACGAGAGGTGCTCACCCGGCTTGTTACCTTTGCAGGTGTCACCTTCCATCTTTTTTGGTGGTTTGCAGACGCACTCCCCCGTGGATTCTTCGCAAGTCATCCCAGTTTCAGCGCACTCATCTTTTTTCTCTTTTGTGCAGTCTGGTAGTCGTTTATAAAGAAAGAAGCCAAGTCTGCAATCAACAATCACTTGGCACTTTTCGAAATCGTTTTTTAAGTTCAGGTAAAGTTTGAACGCGTAGCAGTCAGCCAGTGTCGATAAGTTCTGCGGCATTCTTACGGTTGTCAATGTAGTAAGACGAATTACATTCCCAGGCGGCACAGAAAGTGTGCCCCCGGACCGGCCCGTCTATGGCCGCTTTCTGGCATGTCCGGCCAGCATCCAGGTTCTGGCAGCCACTGATCATGCGTTGAACGGCCAACATTCGGCAACCAGCGCATCGGCATTTTTCCGTCCGCCCGTGTCCGGACGCACAACGGCAGCTAATCGGCTACCAGATATTCAGTTCTCTTACGGCTGCCGATGTTGAGAAAGAGAACGGCGAATGTACGGCCTTAGGGCATCCGTTTTTTCTTCGGGAAGCGGTAATCGGCCGAAGTACGGCAAGCGACCGGCCACAGAATATGCGTATTCTTGCGGCAGTTGGTGTTCGGAAGGAGACCGGCCGGAGCGCGGCTGCCGCGCATTCGTTGTCTCAACGGTGAACCGCGCGTCCGGCGGTAGAATATTCGTTTTCTTCGGGAAACCAGTGTTACGAAGAATACCGGCCGACGTACGGCCCCAGAATACACGTTTTTCATTCGGTTAGCTGTCCTCGGCCGAATTACGGCAAGCGAATGGCCACAGAATATTTGGCCACCGGTGTTCAAGACGAGACCGGCCTACGTAAGGTATCTGGTTATATGTCATTTTTTTCGGCAAACGGCATACAGCCGAACAACGGCTCGCGCCTGGGCGCCGAGAATTCATGCACAGACGTGTTTGGAAGGAGACTGACCGGTTTTTTCCTGGGGGGAGAAAAAGCCGTTAGGCAGCCGAACGACGGGGACGCGTTTTTCATCCGCTCCGTGTTTCTACGTTTTAAATGATCGAACATCGTTTGTCAAACAGTAATGAGTGTTCTCGGTGAACGGGCCAGGTGCAAGGACTCACTGGACATTAGCAGGGAACGTTTTAGGCCATCGAAATGTCATTTATTGCCACAAGAAGACTGTGCCACACCGACGGGTGAGCTAAGCCTCGCCAGTCATCGCCGCTACCACGCCTCTGCCGCCGGCTTCGTCGACGCATCAGCTCGAGGCTATTCGCCCCCTCAAGAAATGGAAGGCATTGGAGACATCGACCCGGCAGAGATGTCCGATCCGAGATGGAGATGGTTCACCAAAATAACTGGCCTTCAAGGGCGTCGAGCAAGCGGCCACCACGCAGGAGCTAAACCGCCACCATGTCAAGGACTCTCCACTAAAGAAAGGCAAGTGCGAGCAAAAGCGCAAGTTATTCTGCTTACAATTAAACTGCGACAAGCAATGTTGCACTATGTTGTTGGTGATAAACGTAGAAGAGACTCGCTCGTGCATTGGTAGGATCAACTTCATGCCCTGCACTATGTTACTTCATGGGATTTTACGACTGCCTATTTAGAAAAAAATTATTTTAAATTTGCGATAACATCAAAGCTTTGTCACTGACGAAGCCTAGCTGTTCATTTAGTTCCTATGTATGAAGGTGAGCTTAGCTACTCTTGGGATATGACTCATTTGGCTAAACATAATCGCCAGCATCCTAGCAAACACGGATTTTGTCAGGATTTTCTTGCTCAACGCAGATTGTTGAGTTCACGCACTATTTGGCTCTTGCAATAGGTGAGCTTAAAGTGGTTCACTGTATATTCTTGGACTGCAAAAAAGCAAATTATGGTGTTCCATATCACCTTCTGCGTAGTACATTTCATCCTATGAACTAAATGAATCGGTTTTTGCATTGTTATTACTATTGGCCCTATAGCTTTGTTCAAGAGTACTGTATAGTTTACAGGACTACAGCGAATGAACGTGATTCCGTATACCTACAGCTTTATTCGAATTTAATAACATCCTGGTGCGCTGATTCAGAAAAGTTTTTGGATGTTAAACAGTGTGTTACCGGCACCTTTACAAGAAAACCTTCATTCTAATTGAATACGTATACCGTAAATTATGCTGCTGTGACAACGGCCGAGGAATATAAATACCTAGGAGTTTATTTAGGGAGTGGTTAGAGGTTAAATAGGCAGGTTCACACCATAAAAGTTACGGCTGCATATGTTTTTGGCTTTCTGAGACGAAATTACAGTGAACCTCCATCTAACTGAAAAGAACAACCGTATTTCACTCATGTGCGCTCAATCTTGGAGTACGCATGTGTTTTAGTGGATTTCTACACCAAAGAGCTGATTGATACGCTCGAAAACATTCAGAATATGTCAGTGCGATTCGTATTAGGTAATTGGCACGCTCAACTTAGCATGAGAGAAAGTAAAAGTAAACTGAAATGGCAGGACGTGAAAGATCACAGACGAAACCACAGGTTGAACTTTTTTCGTAATATCTATCATTCGAAAACTGGAGTAGAAGGGGAGAAGTATGTCCAAGCGCCATTCTACATATCGCAAAGTGGGACCGCTAGCTTAAAGCAAATTATTAGCTTTCCTTTAAAGGTGACGCCTTGCGCGATTCATTTTACTTTACATCAATACTGCAGTGTAATTATCTTCCACGTATGATTGCATTAACTGTTATATTGACGATTTTCAGCGCGCTTTGTAGAATTATTTTGTTATTTTGTCTCATATTTATTGCTTAGTGTTATGTATCTCCCTTCTGTAATGCATGCAAAGGCAAGCAGGCATCAAATAAATAAATAAATAAATAAATAAATAAATAAATAAATAAATAAATAAATAAATAAATAAATAAATAAATAAATAAATAAATAAAACAATGAATAAATAAATGAATAAAAATAAATAAATAAATAAACTTCCAGAGGCGCAAGTTTGCCTCCGACGGGTTGAGAACCCTACGCATTCAACCTTGACCAATAAAATATTTATTGCCCTATTCGTTGCAGTATGCAAGGTTTCCTGTATGCATGCTACCATTGCTATGTTACTGGTTTGAAACAAATTATGTAACTCTAATTTTACGCCTTCCTTGCGTGAACACAAAGGGATACAACTGCAGCCACCTGAAGCAGGGCGTCATTCGCAACGCGTCTAGAATTTTTTTAACGTAGTATGACATTACAAGAAAATTAAGTTCTTTTGGACTATTAAGTGGTGTGGACGACATTAAAATAGATTGAAAATGAAAGTACCTGTTCGCTCCTTCTTAGGATCAGCCCTGCGCAAGATCATCAGAAAAGTTGATCGAGTAGAAAATGTCTTTGCAAGAAAAATGGGCAAAAACTGGAGATACTTTTTTGTGAAGGAGTTATATTAAATGCTCCTGAGTGTTTTGTTGAGAACCAAAACGCTTCGTAAAGGCATTCACGGCGGTTTTATATACATCAAAACTGGTCAATCAACTGTTATAAAAATAGTTTATGCAGTCATAGCATGAAAGTGTTCCGGAATATTGCCCTAAAAGAAATTGGCTAAAAGCGGCGCAATTTATCTATCTGAAATTCAATCCACTAAAGTATGCGCCCTCCGCCACCCCCTCCCCGCCCCCCCTCCTCTTTCCCCGTTTATTACAGGTAAGCCGCCCCACAGAGGATATCAGGACCTGGACAATACATCTATTCAAGCTCTACAATGAGTTGAATATTTTGTGTGTTCGGCAGTAAATGAGGCACAGCAATTAAAGGAACGACAATTTGTGAGCACTGTTTAATAAATGAATTTTGCTGTCAACTGAGGCTGGTAATTAAGCAAGGCTGCGCTGAAAGCTTGACGGCTGGTGGTTGCGCGCGAGCTCACTTTGATGTGGCTGCATTGGACCCAAAATGCTGGGTTTGTGCTGCTTCTGCACTGCGCGAATGAGTCATCTGCTTGCGCGACATGCAGTGACCGGCCTCAGTACAGTTAACGTACTGTGGCTGAATTCCAATGCTCGTAGCACGGCCGTATTTCCGGTAGCTGTAGTCCGGCTGGAGTCCGACGATCGCATCTCGGCTCTCCTCCGGCGGCCGTACTTCGGCCGTACACGGGGGGCTTTGGAATGGCCGGAGCCCTACGGCTGGAATGTGGCCGTATGACCGTAAGCCGGTCGACTGGCCGACGGACACTGGCCGTTGGACAGCCATGGGAGTACGGCCGTATACGGCCAAAAGGCCCACATTTGGACATGGGCCGAACATGGCTGCCGGAAAACGGCCGGACAGAAAATCACCGGCCAAAGTACACCGGCCTGTTTTAGGCCGAACAGTCCTGTGCTGCCTGGGTTGTAGTAAGACGAATTACTACCCTCACTGCAAGGGACCCTTTGACAACATTGTTTGGTCCCTGTGTACATTGTATGTATATAAGTTTTGGTTTAAATAAATAACCCTCAACCCTCAACATACCCGAGAACAGTTTCTCCAACAGAAAGATGTTCGTCGCGCCACACGAGCTCTAATTCCACTTTGTTGAACAAAACTCACTAGTAAACTCGCTCGCTGGAAGGAGGTCTTGCTGCAATGACTTCGCGCTGGTGTATCCCTCTCTCCCGCTTTTACCAGGGAATGGCCACCATGATACCATGCGCCGTTCTGACAGAACTGCCCTTTTGCACGGCTCCTGCCGAAGTTGCGGACACAGAAGACCTGCTGTGGACGTGTCCTTCATTGGAAGTGGTCAGAACACACCTTCGGGGCACAGGCCTCCACCCTGGCAGACCACGTGACCTCCATCGGTGGGTATAAGGACCCCACCACCACTCCCTCCTTGCGTTTTTTTTGCTAAACGGGAGTTAGCCTATACCTGTAACGTAGTCTTCATGCCATCGGGTATACTATCGTAGTAAAAAAAACCTGGAGTTGTTGATAAATCTGCTGTCGCGCTACAAGCGGCTCGCCTTCTTGTTAGCTCAGTTGGTAGACTGCTTCGGTACAAATCGTGGTCTTTGTTTCGAATCCTGAACCAGGACGAATTTTTCTTCAACTGCGAAGTTTCTGAGGAAGCTGTATAGCTTTCCTTTGTAGCCGTACGGCTGCATGGCGGTGGATGTCAAACTTTCCTTTGCAGAAACTTACTCCACCTTGGGAATTTCTCCTAAATCTGTTCGATTAACAGTCAGTCAGTCAGTAAACTTTATTGATGGGAAAGCGGAGGAGGGAAGGGTAAGGTGGGGCTAGAGAAGTGAGTGGAGCCCATTAGCCCACGGACGAGCGATTCCCGCTCGGCCAGAAAGTCAAATACCCATTCACAATTACTACGTACCGACCCCGGGGGATTTACTAGTGAAAATCCCCCTCTCGTCATACGCTCACAGCAGATTCCCAAATTCTCGTTCCCGATATGCTTTCGAATTGAATGCGAGTAAGTAGACTTAAGTTACCCCAGTGATTTATTTAGCAACTATAACTACTACTCTACTCGTTTTGAGAAACATCAATGCCTCTGATAAGTACCAACAAAATGGTTCGCGATTAACACTTGAACAAAGCTACTTATATTTAGCCTTGTCAAACCTATTTTGTGGGCGGGTAAGGTACAGCGTTCATAACATAATCTCAATGCATGGATATGCATCGGGCAAATCTAGCAATACGTCTCTTAGCGGTTATTAAATGCATGTAAGAAAATGAAAACCTCAAACTTTCGCAGGCTAAATTAGTGAAACCAAAGGTAGGATACCTAATTCTGCAGTAACCTGTCCTTATGCCCGACCGGCTGTGCCAAAACATTGTAAACACTGAACTTTGTGTCTAATGCGCTCAAGTAACCCTTAAACATTGAAGCTTGGTTGTGCGGAAAAAGTTCAGGGTGTATGTTGGCACAATTTGTTTTTCCTTTTTTTCCTGAGTACGTATGTTTCAGCGTGAAACAGAATCCCTCTAACCCATTCACTCATACAAAGAGCGGCTATGTATATCTATAGTGTCCAAGGCAAAACAGCAGCTGGAAACGTTATGAACTATCCAATAATGAGGGTTAAGGTTGCCAACGAAAATTCACAACTTCGCGTATCAATTTTTGCGGGGAGCGGTTGAGTCCCCTGGCTCACATGTTCCGCAATAGCCGATCTGCATTGACTATCATATTTCTCTAAAATTAAAAATAGCATTGGGGAAAAATGTATGTACCAGAAACAGAACGTGATAGAACGGGATATTCCGACTTCTGAAATGTTGTCGTTGCAGCCACACAGAAGCCACGGTAAACAATTTTCGCACGCGAAAGCGAAAACGCCCGTGTGTTTGAGATTTCTTCGCACGGTAAGTATCCCCATGTGGTCAAAATTAATGCACAGCCCTCCACTACGGCGCGCCTCATTGCCTGTGTGGCGCAGGCACGTTAAACCTAATAATCATCATAATCAGTTTTTGTTTACTAAGTACATGGACGTTTACGCTTACCCGCACGTCGAGAGCTTACCTAATCAATTGCTATTGTCATAGATTGTGCAGCACCAAGCAGCCTAAAAATGCGGCTGACGGTGCAGTGGAAAAAGGATCTCCGACAATACGATTCAGCGTGTCTCAGTGGCTGAAGCATTAGGCTGTTGAGAACGAGGTCGCAGGGTGCGATTCTCGGCCGGGGCATTTGTTTTTTGATAGAGGCGAAAAGGATGGCGCCCGCATGCACGGCACTTCGGCTGATGGTCAAGAACCTCGAGCATTTTCAATTATTTTTTAGCCCTTGACTACGGCGCACCTAATATCACACGTGTAGCTTGCACACACAAAAAAACCTTGCTGGATGTTTATTGAAAAAAATTCTCATGTTTGTGCAAAAAATTAATTAGGCTGACCATAGTGCTTCCCGTAGTGTCTTTTGTATTTGGGTGAAAACCTCATATTTCCTGTTTTTTCCACCCGAAACCTAAGGACTTGCTGCTGGGCGAGTACGTAAATACGTAACAACATGGTTTAGCGCCAACAAAGGCTAAGGCAGGACTAACGCTTCCAAACGTATTTATGAAAAGAAAAACCGAACAGGATAAGCGCGTATTAGAGCCCTTGTACTGTCTTCTCTCATTCCTTAGCGGTGAAATTGTGTCGTCAGGTGCATGCTACTAATGTTAAAGCCAATGACACCCTATACTTTTTCCATGAATGGGAATACCAACAGGTACGAGTCGGTGCTGTAGCGCTAAACCGAACTCTTGGGAAGAAAAAAGTGCGCTGAATGCATGTAGGTTGCACGCGATTCAAACGTATGCGAAACGTGTCCGTGCAGATTTGAGTGATCGTGAAAAAATTTGTTTCGTTTACCTGAGGGACGGCAAATATTCGCTTGCCTGTCAGTTTTCCCTGCACAGAATTCAGGAGTATTGCCAAAATACCAGTATATACTACAAACCGAATTAGCAGGGATCTTCCTACCAGCGTGCGGGAAATGACCCACTGAAGGTTTCGTAATTAAAAAGTGAAGCTCAGGCGTAAGTTGACAGAGGAGACGACTTTCCTAAAACGTCTGCAAAAAATCCAGTTTTCCTGCTTTAACAAGTTCTTTGGAAAACAGTAATTGCGCGGACTTTTTCTGCGTCTCGCGCGGGATTTCTGCTGCAAATTATTTGTATACAAAAGGGCGACGTAAAACCTGGACTTCAGAAGGTGGCAATAAAATTCCGCGTGCTTCCATTGTTGCAGATTTCGTAATAGCGCCAGATTTTTACAGCCTATTTTGGGAAATTGTATTACCTGAAAACGAAGGATGGCACACTGACTATACTATGTTGCACAGATACTCTCGTGGTGCTTTGTTAAAGCTATCTGTATAGTTAACGTTGCACAAAGGACATGCGCAACCGAATTAAAAATAAGCATGCTTTTAGAATATCCTAAATTCACTTGAAAGGGTAAAATGACGTACCTTTAGATCTTGGCCCTGCTGCGGCATGGCGCAGTCCTGTGAACACCAGGAAGACCCCCGCCCAGAGGCACACCAAGTGTAACGAGCGCGCCATCGCTAGGACGCACAAACGGCGAGTGATTCTTGCACCGGTCGCAGACTGCCGAATGGCACGCGTTATCGGCCGTGATTCCTTATCAACCGAGTATGCGTTACGTGGCAGCGGCTCCTAGCGAAAGAAGAAGCGTCAGAGCACCGCATATGCGTCGCAGGTGCGATGCGGACGTTCGACCAGTACCTCTACGAGGAGCATAGGGCGAGGCCTGGTTTCGCATTCTTGTCGGCATACCCTGGCAAGGGAAATTTTATTCTCGTCCCCTCTGCCATCGATTTAGGAGCAATAGTTTTTATCGGCTGAGTAAAGTCGTTCCTCCAATGCATAACATCTTGTATAAGTTCTCTTTGTTAACTACCCTTTACCAAGTGTACGCGCAGTAGTGATAAGCAACAACGATTAAAAACAATATCAGCATTTAGTACTTTAGTTCTTTTACATTTTTCGATTCCCAGCCGCGGCGGCTGCTTTTCTGATGGAGGCGCAAACCAAAAAAGCCCATGTAATGGAGACTTCAACGCACGTTAAAGATCCCCAGGTGGTCAAAATTAATCCGGAGCCCACCACTACGGCGTGCCTCATTGCGTGTGTAGCGTCGGCACGCTAAAACCACATAATCATTCAATCAGTTGTTATGAATTTCTGAAGGAGTTCATTCGATAGGTATATTCAGTGATGCATTTATAACCATCGTTTTATTGGATAACATATCAACATTTTGTTTTTGTTTACTTTGTGTTTGCATATCTTTCACTGAAAATGATTAATTGTTTCGACACTTCCGTAGGCAACAAGCGTCCCTTTGTATAATTTCCCAGGTTGTGTCTCGAACTTTCTTTTGCCTCCGTTTTTATTTATTGCTTCTGTTCAGTGAATTGGCAGTTCTCTTGTACTTGCTTTGAACTCGATGTGTCCTTGGTCTTGTCTCTAAGGTATTGCAATTATACTTTGCTTTGTCTCTTTATTTCTCTTTCGCAACCGTGTAAAGTACCCACTCTCTTCTGTAACACCCCTTGGAAGTGAAAGTAAACAAACGAACAAACAGATAAATAAATAAATAAATAAATAAATAAATAAATAAATAAATAAATAAATAAATAAATAAATAAATAAATAAATAAATAAATAAATAAAAAAATAAATAAATAAATAAATTGTAGCAAGTACGTCGGGTACATGGAAAGTACGTGGAAAGACAAATCGCCCTATGTGGGTATGCACCAAATGCCTCACGAGGAAGAGGATGCTCCCGTTGCCGGCTGCCTCGCATTGACCTCGTTCGTCCCTTCTTTCGTCTCGTCCCCTGTGGGCTGACGCCTCGTCCTAGAATAAACTCCTTCACCTTCTACCCAAACGTCGACAATCTTCCCTGCAGATTTTGGTGGAAGTTGCGGTGTTGCTCGGTCCGCATTTCTCTACCCTGGAGCTGCGGATTTCGACACCTTGCCCGAAGATGTTCCAAGGTAACCACCACGAGCATACGCCTCCTGCTCCTTCTCGCTCCTTCTCGCTCTCCGTTTGCCATCGGATGTTGACCACTCGTCCACAGTAGACAACAATCTGACCTCTCTCGCCATAACGGACATGGTTGATTGGCAGCGCAATGACCCATGAATCTCTCTGATCCACGAATATTTGTCGCACTCAAAAGCAGCTCCTGCACCCCGATCACAACGCCATCAAGCTGCACACTCCACTGTTCGTGACCAGCTCCTATACCGACGCTACTACTACCTACGAGGTCGAAAATGGCTACTCGTGATTCCTCTCCACTTGCACAAGGACATTTATTCCAATTTCTACACCAACGCGCAATGGGCTCACGCTGAATTCTTTAAAACCTACGAGCGCCTTCTACTTCGCTACTATAGGCGCGGTATGTATACCTTACTCACCAAGTTTGTTCGATCCTGCCCAGACTGCCAACGGAACAAGCCTCCTCCGCAGCATGCCATTGGCCCCCTTCAGCCCTTGCCCTGTGCAGCACGCCCTTTTGACTGCGTAGGCATCGTTTTCTACGACCCACCGCCAAACGCAGCTGCCGTTAACCGTTGGATTATTGTCGCCGTAGATCCCTTAACGTGGTATGCCGAAACAGCTGCGCTACCGGCTGCCACGGCTCGACACGTCGCGTCCTTCTGTTTTTTCTTCGTAACGGTGCTCCTCGCGAACTACTGAGAGACATAGGTCGCGTCTTTCTATACGACGTTGTCTAGGAACTTCTTGCTGGGAGCCACGTGGTCCACCAGATAAGCTCGTCCTACCACCCCCCGAGCAATAGCCTGACGGAAAGGTTTAACCATACACTTAGCGATATGGTCGCCATGTATGCCTCATTGGACCACTCTAACTGGGACCTCGTTCATCTTATCGCGAAGTATTCTTACAATGCGACCATGCACGCGACCACAGGATTCTCGCCGTTCTTTTTACTATATGGTCGTGAGCCATACTGCATGCTGGATCCTACCAACCTGCCGCCTCCGAATATGCATCACTTTCTGTCATCGCTTGACACGCCGAGGATTGTCGCCACCTAGCACGACGATTTACACGAAGAGCAGAAATGCGAAAGGCGCGTAACGATGGCGTCGTGGCAGCTCCAACATTTGCAAAAGTATCGATCGTCATGCTTTGAGTACCGTGCCCAGCTCCCGGACTTTCGTTGAAATTGGTTTCACAATGCCAGGTCCCTCACCGAACACAGGAACGAAAGTCACCTGGGAATTATGTTGTTGAGAGAGAAGAGAGAGAAATGAACTTTATTGAAAATGTCCTGCGGAGGTGGTTGGGGGACCACGCAGGGTCGCCCGCCACCCGACTTTGTTTATGGCGTCTTCGTGATGTTGCCTCCCCAGCCTACGCTGGACCAGCCCGCAGATGGCTGTTGGGGACGTGTCCTCGACCACCCGCAGGCTCAGTCTCTCGCGCTTGCCGGGAGAGAGCCACCTCGAGCCGCTGGACTGCCAGTAGCTGACTTGCTAGTTCGTGTGAATGCACTGCTCTTTGTATGTCTTCTGGCAGCCGTCCAGGGAATGCTGCCGCTTCTGTGGGGTGTAGTTCACAGTTCCACAAGATGTGGGTCAGGGTCGCCTTAGAGTTGTTGCACACACTGCACACGTCGCTGCGGAACACTTCCGGGCACACGTGGCGCGCTAGCGCCGGAGTCAGCACTGATCGCGTCTGTATCTGCCTATAAAGCACTGCTTGTTCTCGCGTGAGTTTAGGGTGGGGTGGGGGCATGGTCCGACGACCGTACCTGTACCACCCCAGCACTTCTGCATACTCTTGTATGGGATCGTTTTCTTCGTCGTCTCGGTCGCCTGGGTCGGCGTTCACTGCACCACACCTTTCACAGTCTTCGCAGTACGCCCCAGCCGTTGAGACGAGGGAGGTGGTGGTCGTCACGCATCTGGTGAGAGTTCGCGCGGCGGCGTCCGCCGTCTCGTTACGGTTGGGGTTGCTGCTGCTGCACCCGTTGCTGTCTGTGGTAGTGTGTGCCGGGAACCACCTTAGATGGGTGGTGGGCACTGAGTCACGCACTGGTTTACGCACTTCACTGCACCGTATCACTTTCACTGCTTCGCTGCACACCGTGTTTGTTGCGTAGTTCTTGATGGCTGAGCGCGAGTCACTCAGAATTGTGGAGCATCGGGGATCGGTGAGTGCCAACGCTATGGCCATCTCTTCCGCCTGGCTTGCCGACGATGCTCGGACGCTGCAGGCGTTGCAGATTTCACCGGTGGTGGCCTTGACCACCACGGCCACGTAGGTGTCTTGTCTATGTGGGTATTTTGCTGCGTCGACGAAGAGGGCCCCGGTGTCGGCAGCGTATGTGTCTGTAAGGGTCTTTGCTCGTGCTGCACGTCTTCCCGGGTTGTTGGTCGGGTTGACGTTCCTGGGCATTGGTGAGACTTGGAGTCGTCGCCTGGCGCCTTCCGGTAGGGAGGGGGCTGCCTGTGTTTGCGGTGTTTCTGCCTCTGAGAAGCCCAGTCTGGTGAGTATGTTCCTCCCCGTCTTAGTCCTCCTGAGGCGTTCTATTTGGGCTGTCCGCTGGGCCTCCGCAATTTCTTCTAGGGTGTTGTGGACGCCCAGCTCAAGTAGTTTGGCCGTGCTGGCGCAATTGAGGAGTCCCAGGGCAGCCTTGTAGGTCTTGCGTATTGCAGCGTTGATTTTGTCTCGTTCGTGGGCCTTCCAGCCGTGAAAGGCCCCGATGTAAGACACGTTGCTTGTTGCAAATGATTGGACCAGCCGGAGGAGACTTGCCTCTTTCATGCCTCGATGCCGGTTGGCCACGCGCTTGATGAGGCGTGTAGCCGCCCCCAGTTTGGTCACCAGTCTGTCGACTGTGGTTCCGTTACCTCTGCTTGCTTCGAGGAACATTCCGAGCACTCGGAGCATCGTGACTCTTGGGATGACGGTGCCATCGCTTGTGTGTAATGTGATCTTTTCTGCGCCTTGGGCGGCTTGTTTCCGGTATTTTCCCGGTGGTGGGATGATGAGGAGTTCCGACTTCTGTGGTGAACATTTAAGGCCCGTGTCTGCAAGGTGGCTTTCAATGGTGTTGATGGCGGCTTGTAGCGTTTCTTCTATGTGGCCGTCGCTGCCCCCGGAGACCCACAGCGTGATGTCGTCCGCATATATAGTGTAGCGGACTTGCGGGACCTCCGAGAGCAGGCGGTTGGCCACTCCAATCATGACCAAATTGAAGAGTAATGGCGATATTACTGAGCCTTGTGGAGTTCCTATGCTGCCCAGCGCTCGTTCTTGGAGTTGCAGGTTTCCCGCCTGGATCTTGACGGTTCGACTGGACAGGAAGTCCCGGATGTAGTTGTAGGTGCGTTGGCCCATTCCTAACCGAGAGACCTGCTTCAAGATGGCCGAGTGGTTCACCTTGTCGAAGGCGCTCTGGAGGTCGAGGCCGAGCACTGCTCTGTTGTCTCTGGTGGGGACTGTCGTGTCGAGGACTTCGTGTTGTAATAACAGCATAGCATCTTGGGTACTGAGCTTCTCCCGGAACCCTAGCATGGTGTCCGGATAGAGGCCTTCTTGCTCGAGGTAACGTTGCCACCTGTTTCGTAGTACGTGCTCGAGCACCTTTCCCACGCATGACGTTAGTGAGATTGGGCGGAGGTGGTCTATGCTGGGGGGTTTGCCGGGTTTGGGTATGAGCACCGTCCGGGCCGTTTTCCACTGCGACGGTAGCTTGCCAGTTTGCCAGCAGCGGTTGTAGTATTTCGTTAGGGCCGTGATGGCCCCATCGTTCAGATTTCGTAAGGCTTTGTTGGAGATCTGGTCGGGACCGGCTGCGGACTTACAGTTGAGTTCCTGTAGCACGGCCCGGACTTCCCACTCCTCGATGTCTTTATCCAGGTTTGGATTGTCGGTTCCTTGGTAATCTTCGTGCTGTTCTGCAGGGGTAGTGGGCAGATATTTTGCATTGATGCGCTTGCCTGTCTCTTCTTCTCCCAACTCCTTTAGTGCTGCGTGCATGGTTGAACGCGTAACGCCTACCTCGGTCCGACGACGCCGCGGTCGTGGGACGCTCCACGTCTAGAGGCTGAAGCCATATTATGAGCCGCTCGCCTCGTGTTCCCCTTAGGCCTCCAGGATGGCTCTCTTCTCGCCGGTAATATTGTAGAAACTATGTTGCGTACATGGAAAGAACTGTAACAAGCACCAGCCAGAAAGACAAATCTCCCTATGTGGGTATGGACCGAAGTGAGGAAGAGGACGCTCTCGCTCGTTGGCAGCTTGGCGTTGACCTCGTTCATCCCTTCGTTCGGCTCGTCCCTTGTGCGCTGACACCTGTCCTTAACCTGCTTCATCTTTCTACGTAAACGTCAACTATCTCATAAACAAACAAATAAATAACTAAATATGACATGACATACTCCTCTATTTAGTGCAGTCACTTGTGTATATTCGTGGGTTAAAAATTTCAATGTACAATTTTAGGCGATCTGAATGCACATTTTGCCATTTATACATTTTTTAGTTACCTATTTGTTCATTTATAGTTATGGCAGGGGGAGGAGGTGATGCATGATGGCGGCTGAGTATCGTGAAGCCGGAGAGAGCGACAGAGGGACACAGCTTTGTAGCTAGGGCTACATGGAAAGGCGCTTGAGGGGGAGGCCATTATGTTTTGTGCTGTTTACTGCTTTAGATAAACCACCCTTTCTGGAGGTCTTGGACGACTGAGACGTGCCCGGCTTCCTGAAGTAACGACACTGCTATCTCGCCCCCTCAGTCGTGCCTGAAGAGCAAAAAGGGACGACGTCTGCTCCTTTTTGCGGAACTGGATGGCTTGCCTCTCCATAAACACAAATTCTGCCACCCGAAACACCCTCAGGCAGAGTCGGAACCACTCCTCAACATAATGACGCAGCGTGATTGTGACGGACGGCAACAAAACGGCCAGATCGAGAGTCATCGGAAGGCGTGCCGCACCGGTAGTCATCGCTGGCAGAAAGGGACCCAGAGCCAGGGTGGTCATCAGAAGTTTTATTTGCACCCGTTGACGCGTATTCCTTAATTCTGTTCGCGTGACCCTACCCTCAACTGCTGCAGAGAATACTCCGGATCAGCATACCACCGACAATAAGGTGGGGCTGGCTATTGCTCTTTACAATTCAATGCTGAAGAAGCTATAGGCACAGCCCCGGGGTTCTCCGCCAACGACGACTGACTGAACCTTTTTGATGAATCGACAACCTCCTGGATACCAATGAACGTGATTCGACACAGCTTCTCAGCATGCGTCATGACGTGCCTGTCTGTGGTGTGACCATAGCATCAACACCCGCTGCATCAGGGTGTTCGAGCTTGTTGCTGTAGGGATCCAATCCAGCTGCAACGCAGGTGTGGCCTTCTCGGAATAAACACTAGACCCTGGTGGCTCCTCATGCGGGACGTCACCAGCCGCAACTCAACGCTTCAGTGTGAGAAAAACGGCCCCAAATTGTATCCATATGGACACGAGAAGGAGAAGGGCACATGTTCAACGACCACTGACGACGACGAAGGAGTGTGTAGCATGTAACCTTGCGCCGGCTCGGATGGCCGCTTTGTAGATACATCGCTTCACCTTCCACGGTGGTTCGTCTTACTGGTACTGCAGCTAGTAATGTGTTCTGTGGAGGTAGCGGCGTCATCCCTATCCTGGCCGCAAACTACACCGTCTCGACCTGGACGTCGTAGCAGGACGTCGGAAAGGACCTGGACGTCGTAACTACCGTCTCGACCTGGGTACGCAGGTGGTGCCTGGCAGTCCAGGCCCCGACACAATGGGATAATAATAGAATCCAAAGGTTTCAACTAAGATCTCATCTTTATTGTTTTCCCAATGTTTTCATTTGTCAACTTGGGGTGAGGGTATTGATGGTCAGTAAGATCTGATGCATCTTAGACTAAGGACGTCTGCCACAGGGAGGGTGCCTTAACACCAGCCCCTTGACTCAAGGCAACGATGTTTATTTATTATTTGCGCACTTTGATTATGCAAGTTTCGAGCTTAACAGGTAGTCGTTTCTTGTACAAAAAATGCGATGAAAATATATCACAGGTATACGGCAACTTTTGCACATGACAGTCTCTGCTGCCACCGTACGTGCATATATTGTGCTAGCTGCAGCTTCGTAGGTGACCGGACACTCCCTGCGGTCCAAGGATCCATGGAAAGCTCTCGAACCTCCGACTGCGATAACGGCGATGGCTTCCACGAGCATCCACCCGTTCGATCGCCGTCGACAGCTTATGTTTGAGCAGTGATAACGCCGATAGTGGCATTCCTGCTATAGTGCCCGTTGGCACGGTACGCGCGAGGGAGGCGAAACTTAGCGACCAGAGAAACTGTCAATCCTTCAGAATACCTGAGCGCCTCACGACGATTTGTTGTTTCCCCACAAGGTAATGCCGACAGTAAACAGAAGGTTGAAACAACAGAAAAATCTAGAACGTGGTTGCATCATACTAGCGAGTTTTTGTGGACTATTCATGGAAGCCGATTGTTGCTCTTTTGCGCGTGGCCCCTTGCTCATAGCTCCGCCTATATTTACCTGAGGTGTACGCTGAAAACCTTTCAAGTTCCTGAGAAAGGGTGTGGTCATAATACTCGGAAAACACAGTTTCTACTTTCGGGGTGTTTAGCAAAATTTTTAAGCTCTAACACTTCCTTGTTTTTGGGCCCTTGCGTAAATAGAAATGACTTCATCGAACGTAGTTATCAATTAAAGCCGTCTTGCTTCAGTTTTTTTGAACTGTTGTGTGCAGGCGGTAGCAGCAGCAGCAGTAGTAGTAGTAGTAGTAGTATAACGTTTATTTGCCACAAATGGTAAAGGAGCGGGGGATGTCCTCCTGCGTTGGTCTTGACGTGATCGTCCCCTATGGTTGTCGTCCCTAGTCCAGGATGCCAAGGCCTGCCGCAGCACGACGAGCGCGGGTCACCACGTCACGCTGGTTCTCCAGGACCGCGCTGGTCAGCACGGAATCCCACTGCTCTGGTGATGGCGCCAGGACCTCCGGTAATTCCTTAACGCCCTTACACTCCCACACCATGTGGTATAGGGCGTTGGGCGTTACGCTACAGAACTGGCATTCGAAGCTGTATAATGTGGGGTACATTATAAGCAATCGTGTGGCATGTGGGAATGAATTTGTCTGAAGTATTCGTAGTTGTGTTGATTCTTATTCGGTGAGCTTCGGATGTGGAGGTCGGCATTTCCTTCTTGTAAGCCTGAGGTGTTCCAAGATGTGTTGATTTCGTTTGTCAATGGGACGGCTGTGTGGCCTCCCAGGGAAGAGGTGTGTTCCCGTCAACGCAACTGCCCGGAGTAAGAGGTTTCGGGCTGCGGCGTCGGCCGCTACGCTACCGTCTAAGAATTTGTGCCCCGGTGTCTACACGATGTAGATGTCTAGTGGGTTTCACCGTGCTGGGAATGTCTTGGATAATATTCGAAGCGCTGTCTGAGAAATTCAATATCAAACCAGATATTATTAGCTTAAAAGAAACTAACGGAGACTTTTCCCTCCTGGGATATGATCGCTAGGTTCTGCAAAGTACTATCTGAATAGGAAAGGGACGCAACCGCTATCCGGGCTGCCTACCATGACACTTACGTACATAGACAAGGCGCTCCCCACCACCCAGCTGGACACGACGCATCTTAATATCTTTGAAAAAGAGCACATAGCTACTACTACGATGGTTGACGGTCATAACATTACTATTGTAAACTGCTATTGGCCGCCCAAACAAACAGTCGCCTCGCTTCCCGCCTTCCAAAAGATGTATAGTATGCAACTCGTAGCTCAGACACGCTCCTATTGCTTGGAGATTTCAACTCTCCACACTCCACCTGGGGCTACACTCGAACATACCGTTTAGGACGTAAATTGGACTAATTTACTAGCCTCCATCAATTTACACTTATTTTTTTATTGCGATAGCATGCCCGTTGGCATAAAATACTGCGTCACAGGTATAGATTAATCCCCGTTTCGCGAAGAAGAATGACACCACATCTCCCACGAGGCTCGACTCCAATCAAGGGCGGACACAAAACCCGATCCTACCTTAAAGGGACACTGAAGTGATATGTAAACATTGCGGGATTACTTGCGCAAATTGTAGTCCGGAGTCACCAGGCCATGTTTCGACCACCCTGGGCGCGTTTACGCGATTTTATTTAGTAGAAAAATTAATTCGAAAATGCTGTCCTCCTCTCTTTACGCTCGCCCATTTTCTGCGGCGTTTTCGTGTGACGTCAGGAGGGGATAAGCTGGCAATTGGCTGTGCTACTGCACGGCTCCCCGGCCTTCAGACAGAGTCAGTCGGCCCAGCGTTTCGTCCGCCGGCCGCCGACGGGTCGTCGCAATTCGTTCGCTCAGTTGAAACGAAGCCAGGACACGTTTGTGAATGGTAGAATTTGCCTTTCTTTACTTGGTTAGTTTGTACACTGTATCTAGCTCCAAGTCAAGGTCGCTTCAGACAAGCGCTGCACAAGCGCACATGCGACGCTTCGCTGACTGGTATGCCAGTAGGAAAATATAAGGCCTCTTGAAGGCGGGAGAAGAGTGAGCGAAGTCAATATAGGTACTAAGGAAATAAAATCAACTGATATTTTTACCGTACAGCGTAAAACTAGGGTGCGGGAAGCACTTTTTTGCGCTGGGCGAACAAGCACAGCGGTCAGCAGCACGACTACGCATTTGTGAACGCTTTTGCGTCTACGAAATGCAATTGCTAGACGTGAGCTATTGTGGAAACTCGGGCGACGCTTACTGCACGAGCGCAATACAAGACATAGTCACCTAAGCTGCTTGAAATGCCAAAACTAAAGAAAAGTGTAAACTGGTTGTACAATATATACCCTATATTACCAAAGCCAGCAGAGCCCGTTCCGTGGCCGAGCGGTCTGGGTTGCTAGGTATGCCACCGCAAGTATTTTGCGAGTCACGAGTTCGAATCCCCGCGGGTACGTGATTTTTTTTTTTTTTGGAAGTTAACTTTTTCGTTTTCCGCCGATGTTTTCTATATTGAGTTCACCTTTTTTTGGGCCGCAACGTTCATGGCTCCACGAACTAGTTCACAAAACGCGCGCAGACTGGCACTGGCGCGCTAGCGAGTTCTCGTTGGTGTGCTGTTGCCATAAGCACCGACTGCTTGCAGGCAGTGGGCACAGGCCAGAATGAACAGACCCTTGGCCTGGTGCGAACACGCTTTTTACGGTACAGGCATGAGTGAAGCAAGCTCCAAATATGGGGGAAAAGCGCATGACATTTGGGCGTCTGCGGGTACGCGGAGGGCGTTCATGCACTGCGTAGGTTTCGGCTAGTGAATGCTACGATTCCAATCCGTCCAAGGAGGCTTATCTTTATGCATTTGTACAGCTGACAACATGGCAGAAGCGCGGTACGATGATTACTGAGTTATTGAGAATGCCCATCCAACAACGCCAACAGTTGTGTTTTACAGAACAGAAACCGAAACCGAAACTTGTTTGGTTGCTCACCTTGGGCATCGTCCAATCACGGGGCCCGCTCCTCCCAACGTCACAGCTTTAGTTGGTGCGGCCGCCGCAAACCGCGCATGGTAGTTTTTCTTCTTTCGCGCTTTGTAAAATAATTACCGATTTGTCAACCGAATAAACGATGAAAAGTGTGCTAATTTGAGCCAGTCTACACAGTGCAAGCAAAAACGGGAGCTTGACAAATTCACTTCAGTGTCCCTTTAATTCGAGGTCCGATGATCGCCGCGTGGGACAGCACCTAAGAAACTCTCGGGAGCGACCACAACATTATCGAAATAAATGTCCCTCTTACTCGGTCATCAAAAGGAAACCAAGCAAACAGGCTAGGGAGGCTAATCTTGGCAACAGCACCTAAACCGGACACCCACAGTGCACACACGAGACGGGTTTGGGCAAGCAGTCGGAGAAAAGCTGCGAGTCCGTGCTTACTAACTCGTAAAGGTTCGCATTACGGCGAGTTGGGGCCAGTCGTAAACAGACGAATGACTCGGCAGGGCAGCCGGGGAATCGGGGCGGGGGAGCGCTCCCACGCAACCTCCGTCTGTCGATGGAGAGGAGAGCGGGGTCGTCGTGGACGGCGGGTGACGACTGCGATCGACTTTAAGAGCACCACGCGGTTCCTAGCTCTCTGCAGTTCCAAGAGCTGTCAACAGGGGATCGGAAGTACCTCTCGTGGTGACACAGTGTCAAAACCAGCATGCGTCTGCTTCGCCACAAGGCAGCTGAGTGAATAATTAAAGAGACCAGAGGAGCAGATAACGTTTATGACGGCTCCGAACAACGAATTCAAGTTGGAAAACACATCGGTCATCAAAAGGAAACCAATCAAACAGGCCCACAATAAGTATGACGAATTGGTGGAATGCCCGTAAACACCGGCAAGAGATTGACACAAGCGGCCTTCGCCTTCCTGAATGAAGCGACGTCATCTTGGCAGTGGTACGTAAACATACCAAAGTAATATCCCGCACCGAATCCAATCCGTACATTGACCAGCACCTCCTTACGCTCTGGAGAAAGCGCCGTGCTATTGTCAAACGCTGGAAATGTGACAAGCATAACGGGGTGCACAAAGAACGCCTTTACCGCCTCAATCACGAAGCTCAAAAGTTTGCCGACAAGTTAGCCACACAGAATTAGCTTCAAGTATGCGAAGGGAATAACGGCAAGCTTCATATGGCAAGGGTCTGGCAAATATTTCGCCCTCTACTGGGACAACAAAAGCCAAAATAAGCCGTCCAACGGATTCACTTAGCGATGGAAGGCACACCACATGATATCCCAGAACAGATCCGTAACACGCTCTACCCCCCTTGTAGTACCACACGCATCGACAACATTTACACAGAATCAGCCCCAGAAGATGAGGATGAAGGAATCAACTTGGACTTTTCACCCTTAGAACTAAACATGGCACTGCATCAACTCACTCGAAACACGGCCCTGGGACCCGATACAGTTACACACGGAATGCTACGCAACCTGCCTGACCAGAAACTTGCAGAACTTGTCGACCATATCAATCTGGCTTGGAGATCAGAAAACCTACCCCCGAATGGAAAGAAGCTCATGTTACCCTCATCCCCAAATCAGGAAAACCACCCAACACACCCGCCAACCTCCACCCTATCTCCATGACATGTTGTGTTGGAAAACTTATGGAGAAGATGGTGCTCGCTAGACTGGAAAGGCACCTGGAAAACAACGGCCACCTTCCAGCCACAATGGTGGGATTTCGAAAGCATGTGAGCACACAGTACATTGCCAAACGCATTCATGAGGACGTATACGCACAACCCAGTGCAGCCCAATTACGCACCATCGTAGGAGTAGATATCAAAAAGCTTTTGACAATGTGCTGCATGACGCGATGCTTCTCAGCCTCAAGGAAACTAGACCGGGTATTTGTATTTTCTATTACATTACAAAATTTCCAACATACCGAACCATCTGCATCTTGGCACCCGATGGGAAACCATCTCGACCTTACGCACTTCACAGAGGCACACCACAAGGATCCATATAATCACCAACACTTTTCAATCTGGTGATGAAGAATCTCCCCGCCAAACTAAATGCTATTCAAAATCTTTAACACGCCATATACACGGTCGACGTCACACTCTGGCGTAAAAAGGGTCGCCCTGGCGAGCAGGAATACGCTCTACAACAGGGCCTCGATATTATCAGCGGGCATGCCCACGACGTCGGAGTCACCTGCTCAAACGAGATATCACAATATGTAGTTTTGTTAGACAACAGAACCAAGAAAACTAACCAATATCGCAACCTCATCACTGACAGTAAATGACTCATCCATGCCTCGCCGTGGCCACATCAAAGTCCTGGGTTTCATCATCCAACAAGATGCTAAAAGCACAGAATGGGCCAAACCGATCATTGCCTAAATTCACCAAATGCTCCGCTACCTGACGCGACACCATCAAGGGTTCCAAGAACACGAATTACGCAAAGTAGTGGAAGCCCTCGTGTTCTCACGCGTCATGTATGCATACCCTTTCAGCGCCTTACAAAGACACAAGCTTACAAAATCGAAACAGCCATCAGAAAATGCATCCGCATAGAAATGGGAGTGCCTCTATACGCCCCCACGGCATTAATTATTGACTCTGCTCTCCACAACACTCGAAGAAAAACCTCAGTTTATCATAAAGGTCAGCACCACCGACTAATAACTTCAACCTCGGGTACCCCACCGACAACCTCCCACCTATCACTTCCCCGCCGCCACCCTGGGAGAGCATACCTAGAATCACTGTGTTATCCATACCAAAACACACGAGTTCAGCCACATATCAAGAACGTAGAGCATCTCGCGCTCAACACCTGCCCGAACCAAACCATGACACCTACTACACGGGCGCCAGTTTTCTCGACCATACGACGACTACGGCATCGGTTGGCCGCTGCACAGCTCACGTACGGCATCACGTCAACGTCCTCTCGCCCACAGCTGCAGAGACTCAAGCCATCACAGAATCCATTATACTTCACCATCATCGGACCACCCACATTACAGTCCGCACGGACAGCCAGGGAGCACTATGAAGCTTCGCCACGAATCACATTCCATCCCCTGTCCACACTAGCCTGACAACATACAAGCACGCTAGTCCCCACTTCCACGTTTTTTTTTTTTCAAATGGATCCCTGGCCACCAAGGCATAGAGGGCAAAGAACGAGCTCACCCTCTGTCCCACGATGCTCATTTCCCGGGAAGCCTCAGTCGCGGCCTGAGGAATACAATCCAAAAGAGGATAGAACAATGCATCACAAAGGGCGCCGGGAACATCTCGGCAACCTCCGCACAGCAAGAATGCTACTTCCCTCCCCATCTAAATTCATGTCCCGAAGACACGCTACATACATTAAACAAGTGCAGATATTGTACCTCCCCTATGATCTGTTTCTCCACTACATACAGAGTCACCAGGACGTCCGCACTGTCAGGTATGCGGTGTCTATCTAGACAATGAACACACATACAGGCACTGTGTACGGGCGACCTCGTCTTCCACTTTTATTTCGAGCAACAACTTCCCCCCTGATATTCCCTACTCGTTGACTAGCTGGGCCGCTTACCCCGAAAACGTACGGGCAGCCCTGTGGTCCCTGTTGGCTGCCCACATTGAGACTCTTTCTGCACCACCACCAAGCCCGCCACCGTCTGAGGACTGATAACTCCGCGGCTCGGACTGCAGAATAAAGTTTGATCTCGCTCTCTCTCCGCCTAGTCCGTGTCTCCTGTCTTGATAGTTGCCCATGATAGGTGGAAACCTTTGAAGTCTACAACGCTTATTGCATTGGCTCATTTATATATTTGGCTTCGATACACTGCGGTATCGACGTATTTTGAGGTTTGATCGTTTCTGTGGGATCTATGGAGTGCTTTTGCTTTGGATTCGCGACGCTTCTTGTGGTAGACGGGGTGCATGTTTCGTGGGATGCTTTCGACTTCGATGTGTGCCCTTAAATTGAGGGAGATGCGTTGTTTCTAGTTTAGTTTGCATTGGGGCCTGATAGCTTAGGCGGCACAAGGTATTTCTGCCCGTTTTTGTAAGCTTGAGCCGTTCGTATTGGTTTGCCCGGTGTGCTTCTGTCAGCTCATCGCACGTATTATGCTCCCCCGTTGCAGGAGCTTTTAACAGCGGAGCTGTTGTTACTGGCCGTAAGTTCGGTGTTCGTGCGCGCCGAAAACTCCCCGCGGTGAACGTTATCACGTGGACGTCGCGCAGCTGTCGCATTACCCACTGTACAACGAAAAGACATGTGATAGCGGCCGCCGCAACACTCGAGAAGAGCGTGCGCATGCTCTCAGTATTGTAGGAGAGCCCTTCGCGCGGAAGCTCGCATCGTCGTGCGCATGTGCTCAGTATCGTACAAGAGACCTCGCGCGTAACATCTTCGAAGTTCTCAGCATGGCCTGGCCGCGGAATGTTCGCATCGCGGAGGAAGAGGCCGTCAACCGAAAGGCAGCAAGTGCTACTGAAACTAGCTATGTGTCCGTCAATGCTCACCTACAACAACTTCGCGATTCATGTCTTGTTCATGAGTGCCAGCTTCCCTAGGTTTTTCTTCCTTTTCGACTACCCCTCGTATCAGGGTGACGGAACGCAACGTCCTTAGAATAACTACTGTATCTACAATAAATACTACCCCATTTATATATTCTGCTATGAAGAGCAGTCTAAAAAATTGGTTTTATTCGTAACTAGCCGTAGATGCCCCCCGGTATAATTTACTCTCTTCGTTCCGACACCAGCATTCCAATACCCTTTAATTAACCTCGGTTGTTTTGTCGCTTCCTTTCCAACGACCACATTCATCTCCAACCGTTTTCAGTACACTTCCTTGCAAAGTTCTTCTCTCTGCAACAACCCGTAGCTTCAGAAGGGCAAACTGCTTGTTACGTACTTATGCTGGAGAGAGATAACTTTATTTGATGGCCGAGATGGGTTTTGAAGAGTAGACGACTTGAACGGTCTCCCTAGGGACCCTCACCTGTCATTCAGGATTTCTTGGATCTTCGCAGCAGCTTCGGCCATCCAGACTGCTGTAAGTGGTGCGTCCGGTGTGGAGCTGAGCAAAACAGTCTCCCATTGTTCAACAGTCTTAATTTTGTATCTTTTAAGTGTGTTTACATCGAATTTGCTATTATAGGCATCATATTTTTGGAGCTCATGGCAGAACCATATGATGTGGGGTAAGTCGGCTCTATTGTTGCACAAAGTGCAGACTTTTTCAGTAAAGGTCTGGATAGCAGCGGTTGAGAGAAGCACGGCTTGGAAAAGTGTTTGCCTGCAACCGTCGCCACGTGACTGCCTCTTTCCTGGAAAGGGTGCGGGAGACCGGTGGATATTTGCATCTGGATAATCTGTAGCGGCTTATTATATCCTTGTATGTGACTAGCCCGTCTTTGTGAGATCTAATAATGTGTGCTCGTTCTTGGCTTTCCTGTGAAATCTGGTGTTGGGACGATGATGGTTGTGGTGGCGTCATAGGCAACACAGCTCGGTTGACCAGAGCTCGAGCGGTTGCTTGGGCCAGTTCATTCCATTATAGACCGCAGTGGGCCGAAGTCCATAAAAAAAGAATTTTTCTTTGGTTAGTGGTCTTCTCTAACAGCGATGCTGCTGCAGGGGACATCCTGCCTTTCGCGAAGTTAAGTATGGCGGACTTCGAGTCGCTTATGAGTGTGGTTGCTCGGGTAGAATTTATGGCAAGGGCTATTGCCATTATCTAGCCCTGAGGGGTATCTTTGGCCGGTGTGGATGCTGGCGCCAGTGTGGCTCCGTCATTGCTGACGAGTGCAATTGCCATGTCGTTGAGACAAGAGCCGCCGTCGTAGTAGTCGGCATCGTCAACGTAGACAATGTCCGTGGCTCACAATGGGTTCGGAAACGTTTGTTAAGGGCTCGTGCTCTAGCTTGTCTTCTTTCCACGTTTCGCTCTGGATGAATGTAATGAACGTTGGGCCAGACCGCGTATAGAGTTGCGAACCCCAACTACGTTTTCGAACACGCACACACAACATATATAATGACTAGATAGTGTACAAGGCGATAATGGCACTTAAGTAGACTGACGGACTAGACACGCAAACATGCAGGGGCGGACTATAGTGGATAAAGTCCCGCTCACTGCCGATGATCTCGGAGACGCGGCGGCATGGTAGCGACGCACTATTCAGCAGCCTACAGGGAAGTATTGTCACGCGACGGAGCACGTCGCTGCAGTCATTGAACCGGTGCCTCACTGGCCAGAAACGCGATGGTGGCCGATGGCTAGCGGCGGGCGCGAAGAGCTGAGGTGAGGCCTGGTCCGCAGCGAGGCCTCGCTGCCCGCGCTCTACGCCACCGGAACCCCGATCACCCCAACAGGCGCAGCAGCTTTTTGTCGTCTGCTTGTCGGCCGTCGTCTCATTGACCGCCCGGGTGGTTGCTCGAGCGGGAGAGCCGGCGACGGTGCTCGCGCCTACACCGCGAGGGTGGCCGTCTTGATGCCTCCGAGGTTGAACAGCTTCTCCACTTCCCCTTCTTCCTCGTGGGTCACACCCATAAGATGCAGTGGATTGGCCACTGTGGAATCGCTGCAGACACCCCATCACGATGCATATTTCTTGGTAGTGACGGGATGCGAATGTAGTTTCGCCATTCGTGTGGGAGGTCAACTTCATTTGGGAGGGCACTTCCGCTTCAGATTCTTCGTGGCTTCAGAATGTGTCTTCCCGTTCTGCTTTTAGATAGGCGTTCCCATTGGGCTGTTTGTTGCGCTTCAAATAGTTTTTCAATCGAGTTATTGATGCTTAGTGCTTCGAAGCGTTCGTTGGGCCTGGTAACTGGTAATCCCATTGTTTGTTTAAACTTTATTAATTAAGCCATTCATTTTTACTGTCTCGTCATTTTTGAGTTTTAGAAAAGGAATGCAGCAGGTGATTTTACTAATGACGAAGGTCTGTACGAGCCGTATGAGCGTGTCTTCCTTCGTACCTCTTTTATTCTTTGCCACTCTGGAGATGACTCCCATGGTGAGCTGAGTGCTTTTCTCAAGATGAAAGATTGTCTCTTTGTTGTGACCATTAGATTGGAGTCGTAGGCCGAGGATTCTAATGCTGTTTACAACTAAGATCTTCTGGTTGTTGGCATAGACGCAGATCTCGGGATTCGCTGGGTCTGTCTTCCGTCCCCTACTGGTAGGCCGCTAGATGAGCAACTCGGATTTCTGGGGAGAACAATCCAGTCTTCGTTCTCGAACATAATCTCGCACCGTGTCTACTGCCTCTTGTGGGGTGTCTTGAATGTGCCCATCGCAGCCGCCGCCGATCCACAGCGTGATGTCGTCGGCGTACAGACTGGGGTGAAGGCCTTTGATGTTGCTTAGCCTCTGAGGCAGGGCTAGGAGTGAGACGTTGAAAAGAAAGGGGGGAGAGCACAGGCCCTTGAGGTGTACCCTACCACCCAGTGCGAAGTCACCCGACTCAAGGCTGCCGACGGAAAGGGAAGCACTCCTGTTTGTAAAGAAGTATCTGACCTAATTGGATGCTCGCTTCCATGGGGCGATCATGGCTAGCCCTCTAGTATCGCTTCGTGTCCGACGTTATCAAAAGCGTTGGTGAGGTCTAGAACTTAGATTACCCTTGTGTTCACAGGAGAAATTTTGTAGCCGTCGATTATTTGATGCTTGATTTGTAAATAATATCCTACGTCGAAAGCTTTGTTCTGAACCCTATCATAGTGTGCGGGTATAGGTACTTGTCGTCCATGTAGTTGCTGATACGGTTAAGAACGACGTGTTCGAGGAGCTTGGCAACACAAGATGTTAAAGAAATTGGTCTTAAGTTGTCAATGTTAAGATTATTCTCGGGTTTAGCTCTCATGACTATTTTCGCATTCTTACAGATTTCGGGAAGGTTGCCTTTCAACCAGCACTCGTTCAACCAGCAGTCGTTCATGTGTTTTTGCTTCTTAAGCCGTTTCTCTAATACCTGGTTGGCTTCCCACGTGTGAAGTAGGCGGGAATCAGCTGTCGCAAAACCCGCCTCCTCTGATATGGTTTTCGTAGCTTTCTCGACGTGCGCCTTCATCTGTGCTGACCATGTGTCAATGTCGGTTATGTCCGGCATTCCATCGTCGTGGTCACACTCAGCAAGTCTCAGGGTTCTGAAGTCGTCCCATTCGACAACCTTGACTTGGTGCCCTTGTGGTTTAGCTGGGCCAGCACTTATTTTGATGGATATAATGAGGTGGTCGCTGCCCACATTTTCCTAGGTGTTATTGCAGTTGACCTGAGATGCGTACTTGGTAAAAGCGAGATCCGGAGTGGGGTCCGTGCTTTTGCCCTACCGCGTGGGGTGAGCGGTATCATTTATGAGAGAGACTATTTCTTGATGGGTGATTTCCAGAGTTGTTTACCATTGGGTGTACCTCTGGCGTATCCCCAGGCCGTACACGGGGCGTTAAAAGCACCCACTATGAGTAGGGGTTGCGTTTTGCGGTGTCTATTGCCTTCCGGAAAAGAGTTGAAAAATTGTGCTTTTTTCGGAGGTTACTGTAGACGTTTAGTACAAAAAGGGCTATTTTTGTCGAAAGTTGTGGTTCCTACTAACGCTTTAACTATTTATGGGCTTTCGGATGATGACGCGGGAACGTATACTGGAGATTTTTCCTTTTTAGATCTCGCCTCTCTGCTGAAAAGACACTTTCGATTTCATTTTTGGTTGAGATTTTTCACAGTAATCCAAGTGCCATCTTGTATGTTTGTCGAATTAGAGAGTTTAATTTTCCATTTTCTGCTGTTTTCAGTCCTAGGTACGGGGTGTGATAGGTGATCCGACGTATGATTAGTGCATGCATCATTCTGGTTGTGTTTTTTTTATCCCGTGTTTTTTTCTGGTCACTCTTTTGATCAGGTGGGGGACCTGAGAGAGGGTAGACTGTAAATTTTTGGAGAGTGTCTGATCCCGCGCCGTCCTTTTGGAAGACGAGTACCAAGACTCTCAGCGGGTCGACCTTTGAGATGACGACCCCGCAAGCATCACTTTGTGTTCGAGTGACTCCGGTGGTGGTCGTCCTCTTGTCCGGTTCTTTAGTGTTAAAAGTGATGATTTCTCCGGAGATAGAAAAAGGCCACAATTCCTGAGGTATTGTTTTACGTGGTTTAGTGTTTCCTGTAGTGCATCCTCTTGTGTGCTGGTTGACCCTGTCGTCGTCCAGAAGGTAATATCATCCGCATAGATAGGGTGTCTTAGCCCTGGGATAGAATTTAGGGATTCTGGTAGCTTGATCATGGGGAGGTTGTATAATAGAGGCGATATCAGTGAGCCTTGGGATGTTCCTTTTGCTTGTACATCGAATTTTTCGCTTTGTAGGGTTCCTAAACTTACAGTTGCCGCCCGTGAGGATAGAATGTCCCTGACATAGTTATTGGCTTTCTCTACACATCGAGTGCCGTGGATATTTTCGAGTATGGCTGCACGCGACACATTTTCAAACACTCCCTTGACGTCTAGGGGAAGAATGGCGCTTTTTGCGTGATACTCAGATTGTCAATCACTTCTTTAATTTGTAAAAAGGATATCCTGAGTTGACAAGTGAGGGCCAAAGCCATACACGGTGTCCTGAGACCCCTCTCTGTCTTCTGGTGGTTCTTCGATATGGCAGGTAAGTCTATTGAGAGCCATATGCTCCATTAATTTACCCAAGCACGACGTGAGTGATATGAGTCTGAGGTTAGATATTTCGACGGGTTTGTTTGGCTTTAGAGTCATTGTGACGTCGGCATGTTTCCATGTGGGCGGCAGCCTGCCTTGCTCCCATACATCGTTGTTTTTTGCGGTATTTTGTTCTGCATATTTTCTTTTGTATTACGCAGTAGTTTGTTTGTCACTTCATCACTTTCCGGGGTGGTGTTTTTTGTGAGTTTGGCCAGACCGGCGTCCAGATGACACCTGGTGAATGGTCTGTCTGGCTCGGGGTCTGGGGTCCGTCTGTAGTCTAAATAGGTAACGGCTGGTGGCACGGACGTGGGGCTATTATTTCCAAGGAACGTTTTTTCGTCACTTGGAGGACGTCATTTTCTCTCCCTGGGAAATTGTGAATAAAGCGTGCCGCGTGTTCTCTGGTAGATTATTTGGATTCGTTATCTTGAGGCATGAGTGATCTTAGGATATTCAAAGTGCACCTTGTACTGAGAGTCCCTTGTAGCCTGTCGCATAGTTGATTTCAGTTCTGTCGAGCCAATTAATTTGCGCATTCTTCCATTTGCTTTGTTAGATCTGCAATACGGAGTTTTAGCCTCCTATTGCAATTTTTGCAACCTCCGACTGAGGCTGCGGCGGGCCACCCAGATGTGCAGAAGGTGAGGGTCCACTGCCTTATTATCTATTGTGAGTTGAATTTCTTTTGTGTATTTTTGGCCCTTTCCGCTAGGCTTTTTCTTTACTTTTCTAGGCCATCCAAAGGATTTTCCTCATCATCTTCTTCTTTTTCTCTGAAGGCCTTCCAATACGTGATTCTTCCTTTGCCCACTCTGCTGTGTGTTCGGTTGTGGTAGTGGTTAAGGTTCAGTAGAGCTATGTGGTGCTCAGTGCCGAATGTTTCCTCTAGCCGCTCCCGTTCTACATGTGCTATTCCCCGGGAGAAACTGAGATCAGGGCTGGTGTCTTTCGACACGCTATTGCCAATCCTGGTGGGGTATTGTATGTCGTTCCAAAGGTGAGGCGATATTGTTGGAGACATTGTAGACTTCAGCCCCTTTCTTTAGAGTTCGGGTATACACCCATGCTAACTGGGGTGCATTAAAGTCCCCAACCATTATAAGTTTGCGGCATTTTGTCTCCCTCAACACGTAGCGAATTAGGCTGCCAAGGTCCCTAGTTTGTCCGAGGGCGGGCTCTATATGTTAAATATACACAGGCTCTTCTGATTTTTCTTTGGAGGTAAAATTTCAACTACGGTGCTTTCAATCCTATGTTGGACGGAATGCTGCTGCTTCGTTAGGTATTTCGAAGTTAGAATGGCTGTCCGGGTTCTGCCATCTGCTACGTGTGTATCGTGTCCCCGCAACGTTATTGAATCTGTCCCTGCCTCTTGAAAGGCCAAGGTGTCTGGTTTTTCCTTTTCAGTTAGTTGTGACAGATTATGTCTGTTTAGCCTAATTGTTCTGCAGTTCCACTGCCAAATTTTGAGTTGTCGATCCGCACTCTTGTGGTTGAAGTTTTGAGAGGCGTTATACGTCGTTATCGTCTAACATCTCCTCCATTCTTGCTTCTCTTCCCGAGTAGCTTGTGGGCTTTTTACGGGCTTTGTCCTTTTCTTCTATGGTGGTAACTCTTCTATCTAGTTCGGTCTTTTCATTGATGATAGTGGCCATTGCGACCTGAATTTTGGTTTGGGTTTGCAGGTTTTCTTTGAGGGTGGTGTTAATATTCTGAAGTTGTGTTTCGATTTGCTCGAACGTTTCTAGTACCATCTGCTTGAACAGGCCCTGATCTTGCTTCATCTGGTTCATTTCTTTGTCTTGTCCGGCTTGGTGCAATTTTTGTTTTATTCCTTTCATCATTTGTTCCATGTACGATCTCGTAAGCGCATGTCCTTTTACCAATTCTTAGGTGATTCGTATGTTCTCTTAAACGTTTCGTCTGAGTGCTTCGAAGGCCGCTGCCCAATCGGGTGTATCTCGTCCTTCTTTGCTATTTCAGGTTCTTGAGGAAGAAGAGGAGACATGTGCAAGAGGGGTCCAGTGTTCGTTTGAAAACACCGCTTTGTTCACGTCTCCTTCATTAGTGTCCTAATGAGCCTATGATCTACGCCTGGAGAGCGATCGGGACTCTTTACGGATCCTTTGCCTCGAGCGAGAGTGCGATCTCGATCTCGAATAGGTAGAAGGGGACGACCCGCTACTGCTTTCTTTCAAAACACCTGGGGGCACCCACGTTGCGGCCATGGCACTATTTAGACTAAATGAGTTGCAGTAAGTCTCTGAGGAAACCGCTGACCAGGGGGCTTCTACGCTTGCTTGATTCCATGCCTGCCTGGTGCGCAGGGGGGGGGGGGGATTAATTTGAACCGGCGCATGCATTTTTTACCAGCGGTCTCATGCGGTACGCTTCACAGCTTGCAAGTCGGGTTGCAGTCTTGCTCGCGTTTTCTGGTTTATTTCGACACTTTGATCACAATTCTGGTTTTGGCGAAAGGTAAACATCCTGCTTATGTCCAATACCTCCACACGCCTTATAGTATTGCACAGATTTACGCTAGGGGTGGCATCTGGTTATTATTCCTACTACCTTTATGTGAAAAGGCAGATGTTGTCCTTTGAAAAGTAATATGGCCACTGACGAGTTTCCCAGTCGTCTGGCTGATGCAATGTCACGGCGTTCTGCATATATGTAGTCCATTATGTGGTTATTGGTTAGCCAATCTATAATTCCTACAACTACTCCCGCACTCGTGTTGGGCAGTGGTTTGAGATAGGCAGTAAAGCGGCACAGGTTTGGGCCTACCTTGAGTTGTCTGATGGCTGTTAGGTGGTCGATGATATCGTCGTGCACTGTGCTTGCCACATTCAAATGTTTTTCCCACTGAACTTGAGTAGTCACTTTGGATGCGAAGTCTTGAAGCGGGATGTATATGGTTCTTCCCATCGCGAGGGCAGCGTCGGAGTCCTTCCATTTAGCGAGGCGAAGCCCGTGCTTTGGTCTGAAGACTATTTTGTAGTCGTAGTCGGTTTCCGGCGAAGGTGGTGACCTGTTGCCCGTGGATTTAACAGTTCTTTTGAATGGTTTGCCGATGCTCGCACTGGGCTTGCAGGTAATTTTTGATAGGCTGTTGATCTCTGCAGCAGTTGCGGGCTTTCCCTCCTCTTCGTATTTCTTCTTGGCTGCGCTGCGTCTGTGAACTTCTTTCATCCATAGCGTTTGGTATACTGTTCTTTCGCTCTCTGCATCGAAATTTACTTTGACGGCGTTGTTTTTGCCTTGGTCTACATCCTGCGTTTCGTCCTGCACCTTCTCTTTTTCTTGGGCCATTTCTCCCTCCAGCGATGGCATACTGGCGCAGTAGCAAGTTGTCATGACCTCACAGGCGAGCGGGGCACCCGGCCACGAGCACCGCGTGCACCACGGAGCTGCTGTCTGGCGAGTTGTGGCTTAGGCCTCGTCGCGCACTCGGGTGATCAATTATTCTGGTTACGACCCATCGCCCTCACGAACACATCTACGAACACCTACTTCACCAGCGCCTCTCCACCTACCTCGAAGACCGTAAGCTGTAGCCCCTTACCATGTTCGATTTCGGCCAACATCTCTCCACCCAAGACGTCCTTATACGAATAAAAGAACAGCTCCTCGACCACCTCAGCCGTGACACCCCCAAAACACTCCTCACCCTCGATGCCAAAGGGGCCTTCGACAACGTTACGCACCAAGCTATCCTCGGTAACCTCAACCAAACCGGTTGCGGCCACCGCGCCTACCGATTCGTCTCCGCGTTCCTGCGGGACCGCACTGCCACCCTCCGGCTCGGCCCTCTCCAATCCCCTACCTTCCACACCCCTGCCGAAGGCACACCGCAAGGCTCCGTTATTTACCTTTTACTCTTTAACATCGCCCTCCGCCACCTCCCCAGTCTCCTGAATGCCATCCCCAGTATCCACCATGCGCTTTATGCCGATGACCTCACTATATGGACTACCAACGGCTCCAGCGGCGCGCAACAAGACGCCCTCCAGCAAGCCGTCGGCACCACCGTCACCTACCTCTACCCCAGAGGCCTAACGGTCCAACCAAGCAAGTCAGCCCTCCTCGTTCTCCGAGCCCGCACCCGCGGCCGCCCCCCACAACCCACCCCGTACCCACAAGTGACCATTCACGGCACTCCAATTCCCCAAGTCACCACCCTTCGGGTACTCGGAGTTCCTTTTCACTACGATGGCTCTGGCACCATTCTTCTCCCACAACTCCACAAAACAATCACCCAACTTACGCACCTCATTCGGCGCATCCGCGGCTCCATCTACGGCGTCAAAGAATCCGCTACCTGCAAACTCGTTCAAGCCCTCCTCATCAGTCGCCTTACATACAGCTGCCCTTTCGTCAACCTCAAGACACAGGAAGCTAACAAGCTGGACGCTCTGATGCGCCTGACGTACAAAGTAGCCTTAGGCCTCCCTACCTACAACTCCAACACACGCCACCTCCAGCGTGGCCTCCCCAACACCCTCACAGAAATCTTGTAAGCCCAATGCACTTCCCACGTGCACCGACTCTCCCTCACACCGACTGGTCGACGAGTACTTCAGGCCATCGAACGCACGGCCCCTACCACCCCACACGCGCCCCAACCTATTCCCCTATCCATTCGTAATCGCATCCATGTCCATCCCGTCCCCAAGCATATGCACCCCTTCTACAACCAAGGTCGCCGCAACGCCCGCGTCAGATTCCTCGAAAAACGCCACGGCTCGGATCCCAACATCCGCTATACCGACATAGCGCAGTCCTCCACCCGTCGCAGCACCACCATCGCAGTGTTCAACAACGAGGGCCGCCTCCCCACCGCGGCCTCCTACCGCCACATCCCCACGCTCACCGCCGAGCCCCTCCCCATCGCCCACGCTGCGCTGACTCACTGCCACCAAGCCTACCTGATCATAATAACCGACTCGCAGCAAGGCTGCCACCTCTACCAAGTCGGCCTCGCCCCGCCAGCAGCCATTCACCTCCTTCAATGCCTCCCTGAAGACATTGACCTCTCCATTGTCTGGACCCCCGATCACTCCGGCCTGGCAGGGAATGAGGCGGCCCACACCGCAGCCCGCACACTCATTATCCGTGCACTTCCCTCGCCTAGCCTGGACCAAATGACTCCCCCACCCCCGACCCAGCGGCCCTGACACCTCTCGACCCCACGTACAACTCCATCCTCTTCCACCACACTAACTCCGACGGTGATACGCTCCCGACGGTGATACGCTCCCCCCCCCCACCCTTCCCTCACCGCCTAACAGTTCTACATCCTCCGCCGACTACAGACCGAAACATACTTTAACCACATCATTCTATCCCACATTTCCCCTTCTCTCTTTCCACCCGACTGCCCGCATTGTCACATCCCTCTCAACACCTACCACCTCGTCTTCTCCTGCCCCCAACACCAACATCCCCATCCCTCCCCTTACCCTGAGCAGTGGGAGCCCGAGCTGACCAGCTCCGCACCGGAGCGCCAGGTCGCCCTGGTGCGGCGCGCACTGCAGGCAGCCCCGACAAGAGGCGTCCTGGAGTTAGGAGGCTAACCACACCCTTATACCCCTTCCCTTTGGCTCATTAAACGCTTTGCCACCACCACATACAGTCCACGTACCAGTCAGTGCTTGATGTCCTCGTCTTTGTCACTTGTCAAGTCCGATGATTGCTCACAGACCGAGTTCCGTCGTAGCTAATTGGGATAACTGCACTGAGTAGCAGGAGCCCATCCGAAGCACGCCTGCACTCCGTGGCCCCCTAGCGGCTTTTTTCTACATGCGGTACAGACAAAATAACAGGATCTCTTATGTGATTTCTAAGATGACTTGAAGGCGAATGCTTGGGTAGGGATGTATTAAAGATAGCACATGATTTATGTGGCGGAATTTTCCTGTCCACCGTCGACATATCTTTCTTTGTCTTTTGCGCGAAACTTTTACCGGTAACACTTCTGTTGACGTCCGCAGTGACGTTATCATCCACATGTTCCCCTTTTTTTATTCAGAGTAATTGGCCATGTTAATTAGGTGTTGATAATTCGCCTGAATTATTTGTAATATTTCGGCCATTTGTATCTCATATGTCGCTTAGTAATTCCCTTTAGATCACTGGGTCACCCACTTTAATCGCTTAGTCATTCATCTTAAATTCCTTTCTATTTGATAGACTTTCAATTTGATGTCCTCTGATTCACTTTGGTCCACCTTAATTCTTTTATTCTTCTACTTAAAATCACTTGTCTGTTTTCTACTTTGACTGCGTTCTTCCGCCCCCCTCACTGCGTTGTACGGCCGTGGACGGCCACCTCTCGCTGCAGTCGAGTTTAAGCTCCCGCACTGGAAGGACTCGTGGTGTAGAGCGCCTGATGCGTCCAGAATATTTTTTATACAATGGGTGTTGACGACCAGTCAAGGGCGACTGAACGACTAGACAAATGAGGATTTCGCTTTATTGATTAAAAAATTACCTACCGAGCTCCTATGCACACCCACAAAACTAAAAATAAATGACATCTGGTCGAGCGCACTCTGGTGAGCATTGCGAGGTCTGTGTTGCGGGTGGACTCGATGCGGGCAAGCTATGTATAGGCAAACCCAGCTTTCACTAAAAATGGAAGAATCTCCGACAGTACGGCCGTTAAGTCGTAACACTTGTTCATAGGGGATAATATAAGCCGGAAGGACGTAACAAAGCCCAACTAAAAAAGATGCTTCTGAGAGTTAAGAAAGCTTACGTGCTTTGTAGGGGAAAGCTTAGCGAAACTAATCAGCGATTTGTTTACTGCTGCATCGTATTTGCCTCTTTCTATTCGCTTTCGTTTCCTCGTCTTTTGGCGAAACACTTACACGCGCAGACTAGTGCCGCATTCTACAGCTTCCGAAGAATCATAGTACTGCGTGGTATGTGCAGCTGGGAGGTGCCTGTTGTACTCACGTGCCGCCACATTCGCTAGTCACGCGTGTACGCACTGCTTTAACTTTTCTTCCACCACCGGTAACGTGCGGTGATAGCGCGTAATAACGCAGAAGGGTCGTGTCTGTGGAGATTTGAGTTGAAATACAACCCGAAATCCAATGTTATTTAATTACTTTTCACAGCGGCGGAAAATTTCTTTAGCGGAAAACAACAAACACCGCGGTTTTTCGCACAGTTGGAAACTGGAGGCTTTCGCCTTAAGGAAGCCGGTTTTCCATAGGTGCACTTGGAAGCCTGGCGGTTGCATGGTTCTCTAATTCCTCGTCGTCAGTGTTGCGTAGCCTTCTACCGGCTGTAAGTAAGCCTTGTATGCTGAAAAACCGCCCCGGCACCTCAGTGCCAAAGGCGTTGATCCACTGAGAACTGTTTTCGTAGTTTCCCTTGCCGGCCTTGGCACCCGCTTTTCTGATGGAGGAGAGAAAAAAAACGCAACACGTCTATAATCCACAGGTTTACGTTCCAGTATAGGCCGCTTTAAAAAAACTGGCCGCGTGTCTGCTTGCGTAGCTGCAAATGTCGTTGGAAGGCGGTAGTCATCTGCGCCCCTGCTACGTAACTGCCTCTCCTCTCTCATCCACCCACCTCTCACGCTGTTGCCCTCCTGTCTCGGTCCACCTATTCGAGGATTACGGAATTCAATTTTGCCGCGTTCGTACTGCTGGCACGCCATCGGTTTGGACTGTTGGGACTTAGCACTCAAACCACGAGCGCGAGATATAGGGAGCCAGCCTCGTTTGTATTTTGTGGATAAAACTGTTTTTATACGCGTATTAATTAACTTGTTCTCGCGGAAATAGAGCCCACGTATTTCTAATTAAGAAGACGCTGCAAACACCAGTTATGTATTGACGCTTTGTCTCAAATAAGCCTCATGTTATCTCTTTCTGAACAACGCTGAAGCATATGAAGCATATTTGGAATTTGCAATATCAATATGAAGTATATTTACACATTTATTATATTGAAAATGTTTGGCTATATAAATGTCTAGCTCAAGATTTGTTTCAACTTTGGCCGGGAGGCTGAAAGAATGAATCGGGAGACAGACAGACAGACAGACAGACAGACAGACAGACAGACAGACAGACAGACAGACAGACAGACAGACACAGAGCCGACAGGCAGAGAGACAGACACAGACACAGACAGACACAAACACACACAGACACAGACAGACAGACAGACAGACAGACATACAGACAGACAGACAGACAGACAGACAGACAGACAGACAGACAGACAGACAGACAGACAGACAGACAGACCGAAAAGAATATCGTGTTTCGAAACATTTTTTACGTCTTACTGACTGCTATGGCTGGGTGCCGGAGGCATTTTGATATCGCAGATGAGGTCGAAGATTCGATTTTGTCCGGCAGCGGCACCAAGTGTACCCGACGTTTCCGCGCACGTCGGTGAACCGCAAGCGGCCTAGATAATTCCCTGCGCCTATACCTGAAACGTACCCAGGAGTCGCCATGAAACCCTAGGTGAAATTTAGGCTTCACAGTGTTACACCCTATACAATTACACCCTTGGAGTACACAGGATTTCGAACAGTTTGGAAAGTGTTGCGGAAACTCAGAAGGAGGAAGGGAGAACAATGATATAGCTGGGAAAAAAATCAATGTTGAAGTTCGGAAAATTGACCATTGATGCAAATGTTCTGGAAAGGCGATAGTGTTCTGTCGCCCATGAAATGTAACACACTCTCCTCTCGTCCCCTATTCTCTGGTTCCTCCCATGATGAATGTAGTTGAGGTTTGCTCAATTCAATTCGCGTGCTGCTACTGCTCACGTGTTATGTGTTGGGAATTCTGTTTTAGGTGCGGAGTACCTTAGAACCGCACAATTTCCGTCCGCGTCCCTGCCTATAGCATTTACAATCACAAAAAATCACCCGGGCACCGGCAGGATTAGATCCTGTGTCTGGTAGACCAGACAGAGTTGGTGTCAATTGTCTTACCAGTTGGGCAACGACCGTGAGTTAGTACCCAAGGGTCAAACGGCTTACTCTCTCACCTCTAACGGTGCGGAGTACCTTAGGACCTCCTAATGTCCGTCCGCGTCCATCCGTGCGCACACCACAATCAAGCGAAAATCAAGCGAAATTCGATTTGAGCCGTGAGTTGCAGTTTCATTTAGGGAAATAATCAAAGTGCAACTCACGGCTCAAATCGAATAACGGTCGGGGCGTAACTTGGATGTCATTTCGAGTCCCCGTGCTCCGCACCCTCGCCATCATCCACGGAGTGGAGATGCTGCCATTTTTTGTTGTGCATGGAACGACATTTTTTGAGATCGAGAGCTCAAAATCGACAACTGTCGGAGCTCCAGGAGACATTTTTGCTTACGTCCTTGCTTTGACTTCTCGGCAAGGTCCTCGGAGGCGTTGCTAAATCACCCCCCTACCCGGGGGGTAAAATGAAGACAGACTGATCAGTTGCAGTTGCGTAACGACACCAGCGAGGATTGCTGTACTGGATGGGAGCAGTCTGTCTTGATTTTTACCCAACCGGCCAAACCGCTTCCGTTCACTGACTAGCCAGCGTCACAATCAATAATTAACAGTGACGCTGGCCAGTCAGTGAGTGGAAGCGGTTTGGCCGGTTAGGAAAAATCAAGATAGACTGCTCCCATCCAGTACAGCAATCCTCGCTGGTGTCGTTTCGCAACTGCAACTGATCAGTCTGTCTTGATTTTACCTAACCGGCCAAACAGCTTCCGCTCACTGACTCGCCAGTGTCACTGTTAATAATGGATAGTGACGCTGGCTAGTCAGTGAGCGGAAGCAGTTTGTGCGGTTGAGTAAAAATCAAGACAGACTGCTCCCATCCAGTACACCAATCCTCGCTGGTGTCGTTTCGCAACTGCAACTGATCAGTCTGTTTTGATTTTACCCAGCCGGGTAGGGGGGTGATTTGACCTGGGGTATGATGCTCACTGTAGTGGAGGGCACCGGATTAATTTTGACCACCTGGGGATCTTAAACGTGCGGTGAAATCTCGACACACGGTCGACGAGAAGGGAAATAAGAATAATGTTTTATTTGGCAAACATTCAAAAGAAAAATGGGTGCATACAGTGAACCCACCGCTTATGACGGATACTCAGCCAGCCTCACTACCATTCGAGTTCGTGGTGCCGCTTGGATCGCTGCTCTCAGTATCCCTAGCAGGTTGTTTTCGGTTCCGTTAAGTGATTTGTAATTTAAAACTTCTTAAACGACTTGGCCACAGCGTCAACTCGGGCCCGCATCCACGCGTCTGAAATCCACCTCGCGATGGCTGCTTACAAAAGGGGGTGCTTAGATCCGCATGCAAACTTTTTTTTTTACACGAAAGTGTTTTATTCCCGGGTACACGAAAATTTCACATACGTAATATCCGTCTCGGAAGTGACGCCAGTACAACAAAGCAAGCGGCCTATATAGGGTGCACCCCTGCACACAGGGTGTACTCGCGGGGAAGCAACCTTTAGTACTAAAGAGTACTTTCTGCTCAGGGTTGTTCGTTTTCGGGTTTTATATTTTAACGCGAAGGTGTTTTATACCAGGATACACCATGATTTCACTGACGTCATATCTGTCACGGAAATGACGCCAGTACACCTTTCCCGAAGTGAGCCGCCAGCAGGACGGCGCTCGCCAAGCACACCCACAAGCCAGTCGCCGTCTAGCAAATCATGCTCATCTGCAGATTTCGCTGTACATTTCACTTTCGTATTTTATCGATTCCTATGACAGAGGAATCAACCACAATTTTTCTTAGTTTTATTTCCACCAAAGTAGGGGATGGTGATGAAAATCGAGGGTGCTTAGAATCGCAAAAATACGGTGGATAAAAAAATCCTGCCGCGCGAGCTGTGTTGCTGTGTTGCTGTATTGCACGTAAGTGATGCGCAATTCTCTCGGGCCCTTTTTCCTCGATAGCCGCTGACGTGCCTTTTGCGTGTGACGGAGAGTCGTCCTTCCTCGCCGCTGAATTATGCTGCGTGCCTATCTTACGACGCGCTCACTCGTACGTAGCTATCGCGCGCGCCGGCTGATAACGACACAGCAAACAATTTCCACTTCGTCGCCGCACGCTCTCTCGCCGTCATTGTTTTCCCTGTTATGGCTACATGCTTTCAGCATGAAGTAGTTATCTGCAAACCCACATGGAAACGTCTATGTCCATTCCTTGTCCGCGCGTATTTGCAGCGTTAAATAAACGTATCGATGAAACAAAAGGGGGGGTCGCCTTATGGATGCGCCTCTTCAGAGGAAGGGTGGGGTGCACTCTCGCTGTCTGCCCTTTGCCCACTGTCCTCCTGAGGTTCGAGGTCACGCTCCCACTTATCATTCTGCTCGTCACGTGGCGAAGAATCGAGAAGAACAGCGACGACGGTGGGCGTGCGGTAAGGCACGCACGTAAGAAACGGACCATGCTGCAAGGCATGCATAATCACGTTCTATGATTCCAAATTTCGGCGTTTAACGCGCCGACGCTACACCTGAGCTGGAGGGCTCCAGATTAATTTCGACCAACTTAGAATGTTTGACATGCGCCCAAATCTCGACAGGCGGGCGCTTTTGCTTTTCACCTCCATCCGAAAACCGGACGGGAGATGAACCCGCGTCTTAGGGCGCAGGAGCGCAACGCCTTAGCCACTGAGCCACAGTGGTTGGACCGGTCTATGATTAATGTGCAGAATTTCAGTAACGCGTTGAGATAATCCAAGCATGGCCACAGCTGTCACGCCGTTCTTGGCAACACGTTCGACCGCAGTCGGCACTATCGTCTTTTAAAGTGCAGTTTTCTATGCCTCACTTACGTCGAAAGAAACGCACTCCGAAAGGCAACTTTGCTGTAGCAATCCAACTTTACACAATGGGTTTTCAGAAAGAGCACATCAGTTGCAGATCGCATAAACAATGGGAAGTCTTTACATGCAAAAGGGGTTCCATTGTAGTAGACGAACTCAGGTTAGCGTCATACGGTTGAGCGATGAAGATGAGGAAAGGAAGCATTCCTTGACAGGAGCACAGATGGCGTATATGGGCAGTACAAATCCATGACAACGCTGAGCTAAACGAATCAGCACAGTCAGATGACCCAATCACAAACTAATACGAAGTAATATCAAATTCGGTTAGGCCAGCGTTGCCATAGATTTGCACTTTGGCTGATTAGATTATGAACTTTGCATTGGTATAGGAGAAAGCTTCGCGTTTCAACCACATTTATTCCCGAACACGGGAGTTAGCTTCTTCCTTCCTTCCTTCCTTGCTTGCTTCCTTCTTTTCTTTCTTTCTTTGTTTCTTTCTTTCGCTTACTTGCTTGCTTTCTTTCTCTCTTTTTTTTTTCGGTGGACACCGCACGAGGGGACAGACATGGTCGGTTTTAAACGAATATACTCGTGCCGATACGCTGATGAAATCAATACCCTTCGTGGTTATCCCCGTCCCAGTAAAAAAAATGTCAGGTTTGTTATTTAAATAGAGACACGTGACTCCACTTCGCGTGCCAAGTTGCTCACCTCATGTGCTCAGACAAAGGCTGTCCGAGACAATGCGTTGGCGGTGCCGCTAACCAAATACCCCACTCCTTCTCCATTGCACTGATACGCACTATCGACAAGAGCAGTCGAGTGACGCCAGTTCCTCGTTCACCTGCGCGCGCTATCGACGGCTTGTCCCAGACCTATCAGCATTTTGTGTTTGCATGTCTCCATGGAGAAATGGGGACCAAAAAAAAAACTACAAAAGGCGCGCTTTTGCATCCTTGTGGGCAATTGTGCTCGCTGGGGTGCGAGCGTTGCAACGTGGCCCTAATAAGTGACCTTTCTTATCTTTCGGCGTAAGGTTCCGGATTCTTCGCTACGACTTCGCAATTCAACAAGCAACGAAGCTACATCGTATGAGCGGCTGTGGATTCTGACCCGCCGGGGAAACGCAGACCGCAACCGAACATTGCTTTGGCGTTACAGGAAACCTGGGCATAGGTTTATGAAAAGTAGCCTCATGGCCTGAAACAACTCCTTTCTTTGCTCGCTTGGGAGAACTCTGAAAGCCACGCTGCCATCGGCAAAACGCAATGCTCTGCGTTCACCTCCATTGGAACCCATGTGTCATCCATTAACGACCTTTTTCATTTCTTTTGTTTCGTCGTATGGCTCTTATCTGGGGCTGTGAAATACTTTCCGTGGCTGCAACGCAACCAAAACCACCTAAGAATAGCATCGAAATTGCCTTTGACGTAGCTAAGCGCGAAGTGATGCATTTGAGGCTACAAGCGCATTTTACGCAAAAAGGATAGGGCCTCACCCAGGCAGCACAGGACTGTTCGGCCTAAAACAGGCCGGTGTACTTTGGCCGGTGATTTTCTGTCCGGCCGTTTTCCGGCAGCCATGTTCGCCCCATGTCCAAATGTGTGCCTTTTGGCCGTATACGGCCGTACTCCCATGGCTGTCCAACGGCCTGTGTCCGTCGGCCAGTCGACCGGCTTACGGTCATACGGCCAGATTCCAGCCGTAGGGCTCCGACCATTCCAAAGCGACCCGTTTACGGCCGAAGTACGGCCGCCGGGAGGACAGCCGAGATGCGGTCGTCGGACTCCAGCCGGACTAAAGCTGCCGGCAATACGGCCGTGCTACGGGCATTGGAGTTCAGCTACAGTACGTTAACTGTACTGAGGCCGGTCACTGCATGTCGCGCAAGCAGATGACTCATTCGCGCAATGCAGAAGCAGCACAAACCCAGCATTTTGGGTCCAATGCAGCCACATCAAAGTGAGCTCGCGCGCAACCACCAGGTGTCAAGCTTTCAGCGCAGCCTTCGTTAATTACCAGCCTCAGTTAACAGCAAAATTCATTTGTTAAATAGTGCTCACAAATTGTCGTTCCTTTAATTGCTCTGGCTCTTTTACTGCCGAACACAGAAAATAGTCAGGTCTTTGTAGAGCTTGAATAGATGTATTGTCCAGGTCCTGATATCCTCTGTTGGGCGGCTTGCCTGTAATAAACGGGGAAAGAGGAGGGGGGTGGGGTGGCGGAGGGCGCATACTTTAGTGGGTTGAATTTCAGAGAGATAAATTGCGCCGCTTTTAGGGAATTTCTTTTAGGGCAATATTCCGCAACACTTTCATGCTATGACTACATAAACTATTTTTATAACAGTTGCTTGACTAATTTTGATGTATATAAAACCGGCGTAAATGCCTTTACGAACCGTTTTGGTTCTCAACAAAACACTCAGGAGCATTTAATATAACTCCTTCACAAAAAAGTATGTCCAGTTTTTGCCTATTTTTCTTGCAAAGACATTTTCTACTCGATCAACTTTTCTGATGATCTTGCGCAGGGCTGATCCTAAGAAGGAGCGAAAAGGTACTTCCATTTTCCATCTATTATAATGTTGTTTTCATGAATTACGTCCACACCACTTAATAGTCCAAAAAGAACTTAATAGTCCAAAGAACTACGCTCATACTACGTTCAAAAAATTCTAGACTCGTTGCGAATGACGCCCTGCTTCAGGTGGCTGCAGTTGTATCCAAGGCGGTTAAAAAAATGCAATTTTTTTTAACCTCCTTGGTTGTATCCCTCTATGTTCACGCAAGAAAAGGCGTACAATTAGAGTGACATAATTTGTTTCAAACCAATAACATAGCAACGGTAGCATGCATACAGGAAACCTTGCATACAGCAACGAATAGGACAATAAGTATTTTATTGGCCAAGGTTGAATGCGTAGGGTTCTCAACCCGTCGGAGGAAAACTTGCGCCTCTGGAAGTTTATTTATTTATTTATTTTATTTATTTATTTATTTATTTATTCATTCATTCATTCATTTTTTTATTCATTTATTTATTGATTGTTTTATTTATTTATTCATTTATTTATTTATTTATTTATTTATTTATTTATTTGATGCCTGCTTGCCTTTGCATGCATTACAGAAGGAAGATACAGAACACTAAGCATTAAATATGAGACAGAATAACAAAATAATTCTACAAAGCGCGCTGAAAATCGTCAATTTAAACAGTTAATGCAATCATACGTGGAAGATAATTACACTGCAGTATTGATGTAAAATAAAATGAATCGCGCAAGGCGTCACCTTTAAAGGAAAGTTAATAATTTGCTTTAAGCTAGCGGTCCCACTTTGCGATATGTAGAATGGCGCTTGGACATACTTCTCCCCTTCTACTCCAGTTTGGAATGATAGATATTACGAAAAAAGTTCAACCTGTGGTTTCGTCTGTGATCTTTCACGTCCTGCCATTTCAGTTTACTTTTACTTTCTCTCATGCTATGTTGAGTGTGCCAATTACCTGATAGGAATCGCACTGTCATATTCTGTATGTTTTCGAGCGTATCAACCAGCTCATTGATTTAAGGATCCACGAACACACATGCGTACTCCAAGAGTGAGCGCACATGAGTGAAATACGGTTGTTCTTTTCAGTTAGATGGAGGTTCACTGAAATGTCGTCTCAGAAAGCCAAGAACATATGCAGCCGTAACTTTTATGGTGTGGACCTGCCTATTTAACCTCTAACCACTCCCTAAATAAACTCGTAGGTATTTATATTCCTCGGCCGTTGTCACAGCAGCATAATTTACGGTATACGTATTCAATTCGGAATGAAGGTTTTCTTGTAAAGGGCCGTTAACACCATAGGCGTGCGCAACGGGGGGGCAGGGGGGGTGGCCGCCCCCCCTAATCATCTGAAGGGGGGCGCCAAATTGGCCCATATTTTAAGTGCAATGCACTTCTTAAGCGACCCTGAACCTGCGTCCACCGGCGATGTCCGCGCACGTGGAGATGGGCGCGCGCAGCCTGGCCCCTGACATGGCACATACCCACGTGGGGGATTGGCCAAGAATCGGGCGTGAGAAGGGCTAATGCACCTGCTTAAAGGAGTACTGACACGAAATTTCAAAGCTGAGATCCGCTCTAGCAATCAAGTACAACGACAACATAAATAGGTGTCTGTGAATAAATGCATCTTTCTTTCTTTGTAGTTGTGTGTGTGTGTGATCTCTCTTTCGCGAACATTACCGAACCGCGCAAATTCAACTCGTGCATTCGCACTTTCACATTCTTCCCCTCGGGGAAATGCGGGGAATTTTTTGACAATGTAGCACATTAAAGTAAAAATTTCTGCTCAGAAATATTTTGTATGTGTTGCCATTCCATCACATTGAAATAAAAATTGTATAACCATCCCTCTTTGCACTGCGTTCGGACCGCTAGGCCTTCAGTAAAGCCAGTGAGAAGAGGTAAAGCCAGTAAAATAGCCAGTATCTGTAAAGCCAGTGTGAAAAGGTCGGGAGTTGCTGTAAGAGGGGGGAGAGGGGGCGCAGCGGTAAGACTTTGCCCCCCCTAATTGAGAACTCTGCGCACGCCTATGGTTAACACAGTGTTTAACATCCAGAAACTTTTCTGAATGAGCACACCAGGATGTTAATAAATTCGAATAAAGCTGCAGGTATACGGAATTACGTTCATTCGCTATATTCCGGTAAACTACACAGTACTTTTGAACAAAGCTATAGGGCCAATAGTAATAACAATGCAAAAACCGATTCATTCAGTTCATAGGTTGAAATGTACAACGCAGAATGTGATATGGAACACCATCATTTGCTTTTTTGCAGTCCAAGAATATACAGTCAACCACTTTAAGCTTATCTATTGCAAGAGCCAAATCGTGCATGAAAATCCTGACAAAATCCGTGTTGGGAGGATGCTGGCGAATATGTTTAACCAAATGAGTCATATCCTAAGAGTAGCTAAGCTCACCTTCAAACATCGGAACTAAATTAACAGCTAGGCTTCGTCAGTGACAAGGCTCTGTTGTTATAGCAAATTTAAAATATTTTTTTGTAATAGGCAGTCGTAAATTCCCATGAAGTAACATAGTGCAGGGCTTGAAGTTGATCCTACCAATGCACGAGCGAGTCTCTTATACGTTTATCACAAACATCATCATCATCATCATCATCACCAGCCTATCTACGCCCACTGCAGAGCAAAGGCCTCTCCCATTATTCTCCAATTACCTCGGTCCTGTGCCAACTGTGACCAATTTATCCCCGCAAACTTCTTGATCTCATCTACCCATCTAACTTTCTGCCGCCCCCTGCAACGCTTGCCTTCTCTAGGGATCCACTCTGTTACCCTTAATGACCAGCGGTTATCTTTCCTTCGCATTGATCATTATTGATCATTACTTTAGAATTGTTGATTGTTACTTTATTGATCATTACTTTAGAACAACACGAACAACATAGTGCAATATTGCTCGTCGCAGTTTAATTGTAAATAGAATAACATGCGCTTTTGCTCGCACTTGCCTTTCTTTGGTGGGGAGTCCTTGACATGGTGGCGGTTAAGCTCCTGCATGGTGGCCGCTTGCTGGACGCCCTTGCAGGCCAGTTATTTTGGTGAACCATCTCCATCTCGGATCGGAATCTCTGCCGGGTCGATGTTTCCAATGCTCTCCATTTCTTGTGGGGGCGAATAGCCTCGAGCTGATGCGTCGAAGAAGCCGGCGGCCGAGTCGTGGTAGCGGCGATGACTGGCGAGGCTTAGCTCACCCGTCGGTGTGGCACAGTCTTCTTGTGGCAATAAATGACATTTAGATGGCCTAAAAGGTTCCCGGCTAATGTCCAGTGAGTCCTTGCACCTTGCCCGTTCACCGAGAACACTCATTACTGTTTGACAAGCAATGTGCGTTCATTTAAAACGTAGAAACACGGAGCGGATGTAAAACGCAACACCATCGTTCGGCTCCCCAACGGCTTTTTCTCCCTCCAAGAAAAAACCGGTCGGTCTCCTTTCAAACACGTCTGTGCATGAATTCTCGGCACCCAGGCGCGTGCCGTTGTTCGGCTGTATGCCGTTTGCCGAAAAAATGACGTATAACCAGATACCTTACGTAGGCCGGTCTCCTCGTGAACACCGGTTGCCAAATATTCTGTGGCCATTCGCTTGCCGTAATTCGGCCGAGGACAGCTAACCGAATGAAAAACGTATATTATGGGGACGTACGTCGGCCGGTATCCTTCATAACACTGGTTGCCCGAAGAAAACGAATATTCTACCGCCGGACGCGCGGTTCACCGTTGAAACAACGAATGCACGGCAGCCGCGCTCCGGCCGGTCTCCTTTCGAACACCAACTGCCGCAAGAATACGCATATTCTGTGGCCGGTCGCTTGCCGTGCTTCGGCCGATTACCGCTTCCCGAAGAAAAACAGATGCCCTAAGGCCGTACTTCGGCCGTTCTCTTTCTCAACATCGGCAGCCGTAAGAGAACTGAATATCTGGCAGCCGGTTAGCTGCCGTTGTGCGTCCGGACACGGGCGGACGGAAAAATACCGAAGCGCTGGTTGCCAAATGTTGGCCGTTCAACGCATGCTCAGTGGCTGCCTGAACCTGGATGCTGGCCGGACATGCCAGAAAGCGGCCATAGACGGGCCGTTCTTGGGGCACACTTTCTGTGCCTCCTGGGCAAGTATGATTCGCGCTGAACCGTACTACACTATTAGATTTACTCGAGACAATCTGGGAACTTTTAACGTATGCCTAAATCTTCTCTGCGCGAAATTAAAACAAAAGAAAAGGGCCATTTTGCTGACATGCTGTCGCTCGCAGGTTTCTTGAACCCTTGCCGCACCTCTCACCTTACACGTACACGAAATGGCCCGCCTAGTACACCCGAAGTACCACGATTCGTGCTATAGGTAGATTAGCTCAAAATCATCGCCTTCTAGACAGCTTACGGGGCGTTCAGCTGTTGCTGTAGGTAGATTAGCTCAAAATCATCGCCCTCTAGACAGCTTACGAGGCGTTCAGCTGAGTAATAAATAGTGGGCTGTTAACCTTCTACAAAACAGGCGCTGCGTAGCACCACTTGAGAAAACAATGGGTGTGACCCTTCATTTGTATAAGTTTCGCCGAATAGATAAGGTTAGCTTACTGTGAGCGTTTTGTGGGCAGACCGTCGTTCCGGGAACGCCGGCGGCCCCTTTCGAGAAGCAGGGAATTGGGGGGTTAGTCATTTAGGGTTGCCTAAACGACATCCACTGCACGCTCTCTTCGTTCCTTAAGCTATGCCTGGCCATTCTTTGATGCAGGCAACGGCGTCATGATGTAACAAACTACGTTAAAGCTGTTTTGAATTGCACTATATATAGTCATGATGTCGATACGAGAAAGGGAGGCAAAACAGCATGGGACGGTCTAAAGAAAAAAAAAACGTTATTGATTTACAAGAGGTAGCTTGAGAGAAATTAAGTTGAATAGCCTTGACGTTTGTCTCTTGCTTCAGGTTTGGGGCTTACAAGTATGCCATTACAGCATTGTCGTATTCGCTCCCTAAAAAAAAAAAAAAAAAAAAAAAAACTAACTACGCTAGTTATTACCTTCGAATAAAATGAACGCGCTACGGCCCTACGTTACTCCGAAGGAAAGCTAAGCGTTACCATCGAAATGTTGCACACGTTAGTTTGTCATTACTCTATTTTCTCACGAACTAAATTAACCGGATCTGTCACCATCAATGATGTGTACGAATCGGGCTGCCTAAAAAACAAGAAAAATACTATGTCAAACCACCTTTAAGCGTAGCAGGGGGTTTAGCATAGAGTGCCAATAAACTCGTGCCCATACATTGTTAAGAAAACAAAACTGCGTTCGTGTAGAAACAAAATTTCAAACATCAATGTTCACCACCGAAAGGCAAATACATGTGTGGAGGGGGTTCACAACGACCACTTCTCTTGCGCAGATACCAACAAAAACGTAACACTGCATTCACATATGGAATAACGGACATTCACAAGATGACGGACATTTTGAGAAGGAGGAGAAGGAGGCGGAGGAGGAGAAACTTTATTTATCCCATTCGTTGTGATCGTGGTCACTCCGGACCAGTGAGGGGTGTCCTCAGTCCAGGACTCCCTGGCTGTAGCTGGCCTTCCGTGCCCTATTCACCAGCCGAAACTAAGAGCAGGGGTCGGTGCTGGTCGGCGTCGCCGCCCACTGTGAATGGGTAGGGTTGGGATTGGGAGGGAGATCTAGGGTGTTCCGGACGTTTTGCAAGAAGAAAAAAGGTTCTTTCCCTTACGTATAACCGCGAGCGCCTTAGGTACCCTACTCTGCGAAAAACCGATGTTTTTGTTGTTGTAGTTGTTTCATGGTACTGAAAAAGGGCACCAATGCAAACAGTAAACAAAATGCACATTTTAGTTCTTGAGGGAATAGAACGCGAGTCTACATAGTGGGAACCAAGTGTGTTACCACCGCGACTTTTAAAACGCGTTGTCAGTGACGGAACAAAAGTTCTATGCCACGTGCCTCGCTGCTAGGGAACTGGACTGCCCGTGAGAAAAAATTCCCCCGCATTTCCCCGAGGGGGAGAATGTGAAAGTGCGAATGCACGGTTGTCGGCCCGCTTGCGGCGCTTGCGCTCGGCCCCCGCAGCCCACCGCCTCGCCGCCTTCTCTTCCATCTCTTCCATCGGGTTTGTAGTATCACGTGTACACCACGCAGTTATCAAGCCGCTATAACGCCGCTGAGTCGCCAATGCACGCCGCTGACGACGTAGTTTGAACGCGTTAAAGATATAAGGCGCGTCACTAACACTGATATCACCGTCGCGTCCGTGGCTTGGTCGGTAGAGCGTCGCGCTGCGGCCGCAAAGTCCTCGGATCGAAACCTGGCGCCGGATGCTGTTTCTTTTTTAAATATAGAGAAGCACTGCGGACGCCGACGCCGCCGCTGCCGCCGCCGGCGGTGGATGGTTTGGGGTCGCTTATAAAGTGCATTCGCACTTAAAACAGGGCACCCCTTCCGCCCAGAACTCTGCCTGTCGGGAAGCTGTGGCGTGTGTTACCAGTTCGCACCGAAAGACGATGAAGCAAAAGCGAAGAAAGAAGTGCGAACATTATATAGCAGTAAAGGACCCTGTCGAAGTATTTTGCGCCAAAAGGCGAAGAAAGGGGGCGGGGGCGCAAATACAATGGAGCAGTAAACCAATTTTTCATACGTAGCGCCAGGCTTCATAGCACGTAATCGGGTTTCCGTATCCCGAGTAATTGTGTGCGTGCGGGCGTGCATGCGTGTGAATGCGTTTGTTGCGATAGCGTTTGTTACTGACAGCCTTTTGTTCCAATCGAATCTTTAACAAAAATCGGGTTTATTATTGAAGTGCCCGTTTTCGTGGCCGAAAAACCGCTGAGAAGCGTGATAGACGCTATTAGCAATGCCAAGGGAAACAGAAAACAGTTCAAGCGGTATATCATTTTGTGTATGATCATAAAGCCTTTCACAAGTTAGAGTGTAAGCTCTAGGCATCGCGTCCAAGTGTTTTTTTCGGCCCCCCAAAAGCTGAATAAGACCTGAAAAACGGCAAACGAAACACAGATGTTGTAATTAGATAAAGAAGAAAAAAGACGAAGACAATGAAAGCCCGAAGACAAGAAGAAATGAAGACAATTCGCGCTAGTTTGTCAACTGCTGCTCGCGGACAGTGCTTGGGATTCTTCGGTCATGCAGGCAGGTGTGTACAGTGGGCTCATGCATCTGGACGTCGTGGAAATGAAAACGGAGCACAGCACTCTACACGACCGAATATGGTCCCCTGGCCTGCTGCAGGGCTGCTGTAGGGCCCCTCGCGAGGTCGTTCACCTTCCACCCGTGCCTCCCTGAGAACAGTAGTTGAAGCCGGAAGACAGCCGGTGAACCGTCTGTCTGCGCCGCGTGCACGGATGAAAGTATACGCTGGGACTTTCCTGAATCGTCACGGCATCTCGGGGCGAAAGTCCGTCTGGATGAAAGGTCGCGGGGATAGCGCGTGCCGTCGTGACCCAAGCGGCTCCCTTTGAGTTTCGGTAACTCGCGCGCCCTTCCCACCCGAAGCGCTTGTCACGCGGAAGGGCGATGTTTGTCGACCGGTCATCTTTCTGCTAATCGCACCGCGGCAGGACGGTTGCTTTGCGTGGCGACTATTGCCCCACCCCCGTCCCCTTCAGAGACTGTGCGCGTTCTCGCCGCCACGCACTTGTCTTGTGCGGGTAGTGTACAGGCTCCATATCGGTGGGGCTTGCATGCCGAATGTCTTGTCTTTGGTTCTGTAATGCTGCGGAAGGCCGACTTCTCATCTTAGTTCATCCACTTTCGGTGTTGTTGTTAGTCAGCGCCGTTTGTGTGCTTTCTTACCCTGAGTACCGTTACTTCGCGCTGTTTCCCACGTTTTAAATGCATAGCATTTTAGTAACTCACAATGTCACGCGGCGTTGGCGTGCCTTGTCGTAGTCCGCATGCGCGCCTTGTCGTAGTCCGCATGCGCGCCTTGTCGTAGTCCGCAGCCAGGCCACTACACTATGAAAAAAAATAACAGTTTCCGGCGCCCGGTTTCGAGCCCATGACGCCGCGGGCGGAACGCAAGGTGCCCGGCGCACTACCGATCGAGCCACGAAACCAACAAAGATTTCGGTGCACCGAACGCGCCTTATATCCTTCACTCATTTCTCGTTTGTTTCGAAAGCGCCACAAGTTGTCCCGCGCCTCCAAAAGATGGCGACACGGGTCCCGCGATCGAGAGATACGACTTGCCGGCGCACCCCCTCGGAAATGCTGTGCATTTGATCGTGCCCCTCGCGAGGGGGATGTCTTTTTTCTTAGTCGACGCATCACCTCTGACCGAGCGAGCCGACAGCGCTTGCCGCACGTGTTTTGGATCTGCCGCGGAATATCACCGGTACCGATGAATGCCTTCGCTGCTATATCTCACCAAAAAGAAGACTCGTTGTGCACTTCAGTTGCATGAGTAAGAGTTTTAGCTGCATGTTTTTTAACATGCACCAAACAGCCCACTTGCTTCCCGTTCTAAGATGATGGTGTAGGCTGGATG